>NW_025317410.1:0-136319 GCF_018873765.1 Telopea speciosissima
ATTTTAGTGTGCAATCTATATCCACGACTAAAGCTGTACATTGTTAATTGCAAACTCAGGACATTGTGAAAATTTGGTGTTTTTTAGTCACTTTGGGAAAGCTAGGGATATTTTGGTCATTTTTTGGGAAAACTGGGTGTATTTTGGTCATTTCGGAAAAATTGAGGGTATCAGTCATTTTCGAAATGAGGAGGGGACTTCAGTTTTAGATTTTTTTGTGGCTTATAATTTATCAATTGTAAACACATACTTTGAAAAGAGAGAGAGGAGCATTTAGTTATCTCCAAAAGTGGGAATTATAGTAGGCCAAATAGATTTCGTTCTAAGTAGAAGGTCTGATAAGTTGTTATGTATGGGCCTGTAGCTCCTTGCTCTTCGTCCATATGTTCTAACCCTTCAAATCTAGCCCACCCTTCTTTGGGCCTTAAGTCTCCTATTGAGGCTTCCTCCCTTGTGCCCCTGCCTATTGCTCCTCCTCCTTTGCGAGTGTTTCGCCGTCGTAACCCCAGCTCACCTCCTTTCCCTAAGATTCACCCCTACATTGACTATCAAGAGACCTTTTCCCCTGTTGCAAAGATGAATACTGTCAGAGTCATCATCTCATGTGCAGCCAATCAACGATGGGATCTTCAACAACTAGATGTGAAGAATGCTTTTCTCCATGGAGAGCTTGAAGAGGAGGTGTACATGGACATTCCTCCTGGTTTTACGGATATAGAAACCCAAGGAAAAGTGTGTCATCTCAAGAAGGCCTATACGGTTTAAAACAGTCTCCAAGAGCTTGGTTTGGGCGCTTCTATGTGTTAGAGTTGTTAGAATATCTTGTATAAGGATAGTTCTGTCATTGTCTGGTTATAAGACATGACTTAGTTGTATTTTTTCCTTTCTTGTTTTATTTCCCTTTACCTCCCTAGGGAGGCCTGTGTAATTTGGAAGAGTTAATTAATGAAGCTAATATGTGTGTTGAGACTGTCTCAACACATACAGTCAATTCTCCCAACCTCTTCTCTTCTCTCCTTCCTCTTCTTCTTGCTGTAAATTTCTTCTCTCTTACTAGATTCGATCCATTTTCAAGTTCCAACTTGGTATTAGAGCTAAGTACTCTGGATTGAGAGTCGACTAAGCTTGGTTGTCTATGCCTTCACCTCTCTTTGGAACTCTAAGAGGACAAAAGGTTCCACTAGAGGCTGTACTATGTGAAATATGCTCATACTACATGCTTTGGAGGTCTATTCTTCAAACCAACATACCATGGAGGGAGTTTAGTAGCTGTTGAAGAAGATTGAAGCCCTAGCAGCTTCCTCGAAAATTTCCGCCAGCTGTAGAGTGTTCCTTCTATCTCTCCCTCATCTTCCCATTTTTTGGGATGAGATTTGCTGCTTGTGGATCGCCTAGGGGTACCCTTTTAGACCCCTCACCACTCGGTTGAAGAGAGGAGCAAGTTGAGGAGCATAGCTCAACTCCTTGATGCTCCCATGGTATCGCTAGCTCTGGTTTCTGCTTTTTGTTTGAACTTTTTTTTGAAGCTGAATGCATTGGATGTGTGTTAGTTGATAAGAATGGAAGATTTTCATCCTTTTATGCTTGTTGGTTGCTATGGACTGATGGCTATTGGGTGTTAGAGCGATTTGGTTGATGTTATACAAAATTTTGCTCTCTGTAGACTTGTTGTGTTTTGGTATTTGCTCTATGTCTGGTTGATTTGGTTGTTTGGAGCTACTTGTTTGCTGGTTTGCCTCCTTTGTTTGGGTTAAGTGTACTCCCCATTTGAGCAGAACACTATATTGATTGTTGAATTGTCTGCACATTATGTCTACTATGTTTGGGAATGGCTCTGAGGTCAGTGGACCAACTCCAGCTAGCATCCTGAGTAGTGGTTTCCCAACTATGGCTTCCTATGATAACCCCAACAAAAATCTCTGTTGTGAAGTTGGACAATACCAACTACTTAGACTGGTCTCGGTCTGTGAATATGTCCCTGCGGAGTTGGGGAAAGTTGGGGTATAATACTGGCGCTATTAAGGAGCCTCCCATTACTGATCCAGGATACTTAAAGTGGGAGACTAAGAACTCCACAGAGTTAAGTTTTATGTGGTCGATGTAAGTGATAGGAAGAGAGGAAGTTGAAGGAGAAAGACGGAAGAAGGAGAAGAACAAGAAGACAAGAGAGAAGAGTTCGGTTGTAATTGTTGTGTGTGAGATGATTCTCTCCACACCTATATTACTCAACTAACAACCCTAAACATATTACATCCAACCCCTTTAGGGAGGTAAAAGGTAAAAAGGTAAAAAAGGGAGAAATTACAATATAAGGGAACTAGATAAAGTCCAGTTCCTAAAGTACCCCTAGAACATAAATTCTAGTAACTCTAACACTCCTCCTCAAGCTGGAGAATAAATATCATGCATTCCAAACTTGCATAGGAGAGTACCAAACTGAAGAGAGGTAAGTGCCTTGGTGAAAATGTTTGCCAGTTGATCACCAGTCCTCACAAAAGGAGTGCAAATACAACCATAGTCTATCTTCTCCTTGATGAAGTGTCGGTCCACTTCAATGTGTTTTGTCCTGTCATGTTGCACTGGATTGTGAGCAATACTGATAGCTGCCTTGCTATCACAGTAGAGCCTCATAGGACCTTCAGTGCCAAACCCCAATTCTTGAATCAATCGTTTCAACCAAATGAGTTCCATAGTTCGAGAACTCGCGAGATCTAGCTGAGATCTCGCCGAGTTTCTCGGTTTTTGGAAAAGCCGAGACGAGACTGCCTACGAGTCTCAAAAGTGCAATATCTCGGCGAGATCTCGGATCTCGGTTGGATCTCGGTTTCGACACATTATTTTAACCCACCTACCACTTAAATACCTTACCTAATTGGACAAAACTCGACATATCTCGACGAGATCTCGGTGAGATCTCGGATCTCGGGTTCAGATCTCGGGTTGACCCAAAGTTGAGACTTCGAGTTGAAAAAAAAAAAATGCACCAACTCAGCGAGATCTCAACTCGTCTCGGTTTTTCCAAGAGTCGAGTTGGTACCGAGACCCGAGTTTTAGTACCTTGATGAGTTCACACACTCCATGAGTCATAGCTCTAAATTCTGCCTCTGCACTAGATCGGGCCACGACAGGTTGTTTTTTGCTCCTACATGTGACTAAATTTCCTCCCACAAATGTACAATAACCAAAGGTAGATCTCCTGTCTATGATGGATCTAGCCCAGTTAGCATCAGTGAAACCTTCCATTCTCAAGTGATTGTGCTTGGCATACAACAGTCCTTTCCCAGGAGAAGACTTCAAATATCTGGGGATGCGATACACAGCATCCAAGTGACCACTCTTGGGGGCATGCATAAATTGGCTTTCCACTCCCACTGCATGATGCAGGTCCAAGCACTAGGAAGAAGAAGAAGCCATGACTTGGCTGTTTTTGTGTTTTCGTTGGAGCCTTTCTTTTTTTTCCTATACTTAGTTTTTTTTTGAGCTCTTAGATTGAACCGGGCCAACCAATGGTCCAATTTAAGTGACTCTTTCTTATTGGTTGATTTTGTTTTATTTCTATTGGCTCTTAGAGCATCTTTTGATTTTTGTTTAAACTATGTTTTATTCTCCCCCCTCCACGATTTTAAGAGGGTGGAGTTGTTTTTTAATTAGGAATCAGATCTGGGATTCCTAATCCAGATCTGAATATGTGCAAGGTCTTTGGCCCTTTTTTAAACTACAAATAAAGCAATCGTGGGCAGGCTCACCCACTATTTTCTGCATAAAATTTTCCTGCTTTCAAGCCTTGTTTGCTGCCATCGTGCTGCTGCCTCTGCTCCTCTGTGAGTTTTTACATCCTTGTGGATCTCAAGGTGGTAAAGGGTAGGTGGACTCCTGCGACTCCTTGCATCCTGAAGATTGGGAGGTTCCTTCAAGACATCAAGCTGCTGCCATTATTTCTGCTTTACAGTAAGTTTAAACCTGCAAGTTATTTTAAAACCTTCTTCCACCTAGCCATTACCCTTCCCTTAGACCTAATCCACATCCCCCTCCATTCATCAAACCCTAATTCTCCATTAAACCTGTAACTCCTACCTCAACTAGGACTCCCTCAAAACTTCAGATTTAGCCATTGGTTTCGAACCCTACTTCCAGCCTATATCCCCCACATCACTCCCTACACTCGACCTTAAACCTAGCCCTTAGTCTCCTCTACAACCCCTCCATTCCTCCACTCCATTAAACCTAAAACCTCCAACTCAATTCTGCCCAGGTTTGCAGAATTTTTGAACCTTCCTAAACCCTAATATTTATATACCATTAAAGCCTCCTAGACCTGCATATTAAAAACCCCATAAACCCCATTACCATTATTCAACCCTAACCCTAATTTCTGCCCTAGTTAGCCTAAGCTGTCCCAATCGGCCAGCCTTGTTCGGTGATCCTATTCCCCTGGCTCCTAGTGGGACTTCTCCTACCTAGGACTACATCAAGTAGTATCAGAGCCATGGCCGACCATGGCAATCCAACCTCAGACATCAATCTGCCCCCCCACCTGATCCTATGACAGTAATCATGGATATGTTGCAGAAACTTAATGACAAAGTGACACGATTGGAAGAAAGGCAGGCTGTGCCTCTTGTCAACAACCCTCTATATATAGAGGAGGACAGATTACAAGTTCACTCTGAAGTACATGGAACTTTGGGAAGGGATGAACATCATAGAGATCATCCCAGATGTCACAGGGACCACAGAGATCATTCCAGACACGACAGAGATTATAGGGATCGACGTAGACCTGACAGAGATGATTACAGAGAAGATAGGGACAGAACTAGAGAAGCACCTCGAAGATCTAACTTTGAAGAATATATGAGATCCTACTTCACTGGAGATGAAGCTACTAATAGGAGGTACGATACGCAGAAGGTCAAACTTGAGCTAAAGGAGTATAATGGGCATGGTGATCCTCAGGTGTTCTATGACTGGCTTGCTGCCTTGGATGATTATTTTGACTGGTATGACTTGCCTGAAGATCGAAAGATGAGATTTGCACGTACCAAATTGATTGGCCCTGCCCGAGAATGGTGGCGAAAGACAGAGAGAGACATGGAATGCGTAGGTGATGCACCTACTAACTGGGAGGACATGAAGGAGAAATATTTGCCCAGACATTACAGAGCTCAGATGCAAGATCAACTCAACTTCCTACGGCAAGGGACTATGACTGTATCCGAGTATATGCAGAAGTTCGATTCTCTTTCTTCTCGTACTGATACTAGAGAAAGTGCTACTCAGATGTTGTCTCGATTTTGGTTGGGATTGAGATCTGATATTATTAGGGCTATTGGAGTTGTTGATGTTCTAGACATCAAAGATTGCTTTGAGAAAGCCCTGAAGGATGAAGTATTGAAGACCAATAGAAGGTTTGGCTCCACTGCTATCGACACCAGGAAATCTTTTCCAGCATCCAGACCAACTAATGGTTACAATAGAGGTAACAACATCATTGCTGGTTCTACACGGACAGCTTACTCTACTGGCAGCTCTTCTCGTGTGGACAAGGGCAAAGCCCCAATGGCCAACAGTGAACCCCACACATGCTATCACTGCAATGAAAAGGGGCATTATGCTAAGGATTGCCCACAAAAACGTAGGCCGATTCATGTAGCTGAGAGGGAAGAAGAAAACCTTGATGATATTGATGAACAGGGTATTTATGCATTACCCCCTGATGAAGATGATGATGGGACTGCTTACTTTGATGACTTGGGTGATGACTTTGAAGATACCCGAGGTATTCATGTGGTAGTACATATATTGAGTGCTGAAATTAAGGGTGAAGATTGGCGATGTAGTTGCATCTTCTATACTCGCATGCGAGCAGCCGAACGCACTGCCCGGATAATTGTTGATAGTGGCAACTATGTTAATGTTGTTTCTGAAGACCTTGCGAAGAAGGCAAACCTGAAGTTTGAAAAGCATCCAATGCCATATAAAGTCTCCTTATTGAATGGGAATAAACTAGATGTGAACAAGAGATGCTATGTTCCCTTACAGGCCCAAAAATATTCAGAGGAAATTTGGTGTGACATCATCCCGATGAGAATGACTGATGTTCTATTGGGAAGACCATGGCTATACGACAACGATGTTGCCCTCCTGGGAAGGAAAAACCAGTGTGTGTTTCAACATAAAGGAGAGCAGATCACGTGTGTTGGTTGTATAAGACATGACTTGGTTGTATTTTTTCCTTTCTTGTCTTATTTCCCTTTACCTCCCTAGGGAGGCCTGTGTAATTTCAAAGGGTTAATTAATGAAGCTAATATGTGTGTTGAGACTCTCTCAACACACACAATCAATTCTCCCAACCTCTTCTGTTCTCTCCTTCCTCTTCTTCTTGCTGTAAATCTCTTCTCTCTTAGTAGATTCGATCCATCTTCAAGTTCCAACTCTATAGAGCGATGATGTCAATCGGCTACGAACAAGTGATGCTGATCATACTTTGTTTATCAAGAAGAGAGACCAACTCATCATTGCGCTGATTGTTTATGTTGATGACATCGTCATTCTAAGAAACGATGTTGATGAGATCATGAAGACTTATCTGGGGACATAATTTGAGATCAAGGAGCTAGGACAACTCAGATATTTCATTGGGATTGAGGTTGCTTATTTTGCTTAAGGTATCTTCCCGTCACAATGGAAGTATACTCTTGGCTTGTTATTTGAAACAGGAATGTTAGGGTGTAAGCCTGTAGATACCCCCTTGGAACCAAATACTCACCTAAAGAGTAAAGATGGAGATCCTGTGGATATATGTAGCTATCAGAGATTAGTTGGCCGACTGATATACCTGTCTCACACATGTGCCTTTGCAGTAAGTGTTGTGAGTTAGCATATGCATGATCCTCACTCCACTCTCCTTGAGGCAGCACACAGGATCTTGGGATATCTAAAGTTTGCACCTGGGAAAGGCGTTCTCTTTTCTTCCCAAGGTCACTTACGGATTGAGGCCTACATTGATGTAGATTGGGCTAGATGTCTGGATGACAGGAGGTCCACCTCTTGGTATTGTACCTTTGTTGGCGGGAATTTATTGACTTGGAGGAGCAAGCAATAATTGGTGGTTGCTCGATTCAGTGCTGAAGCAGAATTTCAGGCTATGGCCCATGGTATTTGTGAGCTACTTTGGCTGCAAGGTCTTATTCATGATTTGTGTGTTCCTGTTACGTTGCCCATGTGCCTTTACTGTGATAGCAAAGCAGCAATAGTATTGCTCATAACCCAGTACAACACGATCGTATAAGCATCTTGAGATCGATTGTCATTTTATCAAGGAGAAGCTAGAGCAAGGATTGATATGCATTCCTTTTGTTCAGTTAGGGGATCAGCTAGCCGACATTCTCACTAGGAGCATTAATAGCAAGAGTTTAATGTCTATTCTTAGCAAGTTGGGCATGTTTGATATTTATGCACCAACTTGAGGGGGACTGTTGTAAAATGGGTTCAAGGGTATTTACATTCTAGGGTTATTATTGTCGTTGTACCTATTCTAGATTGTTCTCTCATCTATTATAAATAAAGAGGGGCTGTGATTAATTAGTTATAGGCCATTATTCACAATTTTCAGAAAACTGTTCCTCCCCCCCCCCCCCCCACCCCCAAAAAACAGAAAGAGCCTCTATCCATATTAAGAGTTGAAAAGATCCTCTATATTGTATGTAGAGTTGTCAAAGCAGCAAGGCAACCCAAGGCGGTGGAGGGGTGCTTAGGCGACAAGGTGCCCAAGTGTTATTTTTTATTTCCCCTCTTTTCTGACACTATTTAGTATGTTATAATATATACCTTATATTATAAAAAATCAACATTAAGTCCCATCAAATCATCAAAAATCAACATTAGGCCACATCAAGTCATCAAATATCAATATTAAGCCACATCAAGTCATAAAAAATCAACATATAACTAGAAGACAATAGAACTAAAGAAGCACGCTATTGGAAGTTTTAAACAATCAAAACATACAATTGGTTTATACTGTTTTTGGAATTGGTCATTATCATGGTATACTTAGTCTCACCTTTGTTTATACTGTTCTTAGAAAATATGATCTTATTTATAAGTATTAAACTACTCTTGATTTAGAGAAATGTTCTTGTTCTCTAAGAAGTTTGACTAGTCAAATGATTTTAGTTTTGCATGAGACTTTTTGTATTAGGTAGAGCGCCAAACCAGCTTTCCAACAAAGCCAAGTTTGTTTAAATCTGATTTATATTGAAGGGGTGATATTCGGGTCAAACCTTACTTGGTGTACATAAATGTTGCAAAATCGCTCTGAATGAAAATATATTTTTAAAATATCAAAACAAATGAATCTTTTATCGCTCTTTTGTTTTTTAGCAATGTTTTACCATATTAAGATTTATGGAATTTTTAGATTTGAGAAAAACCCCAGCATTAGAAAGTTGAAATTTTCACCTACCGCCGAAAATCCAGTTTTTGTTCTTGAATTGGGGGGTTGACTTTTTATCATTTTGGAACTTTATTTTTTAACTATTTTTATTGGATTCAAATAAGGGGGTATTTGCTTATTTTTGAATATTTTTGAATAATTGAAATAACAAATAGGGCCAAGGCGTTCAATACTAGTAAGGCGGCAACCGCTTAGACCCCCCAAAATCTGCCTGGACGCCTAGACAACTATGATTGTATGCCAACTGCTTAACATTTTATAGACCTCTTCTAGCTATCCTTAGTGATCCAGAAAATTCACCCCATAATTGGTGATGTTCCCTTTCCATTGACTGGGTCAGCTTACTAGAATTCCAAAATTAGGACCAGGTAAGTTGTCAGACTGCAAGACACCAAGTTCTTTCGATTGTTGGTACAGCAGGACATCAAGAATTGAAGAGTTCCATGGATAGTGTGGTTCTTGCTGCTATGCATGGACTGAATTTTTTTTCCCGTTCATGGATCAATTATAATAGTATCATGTTTGTATAATTATAATCAGTTATCATTCCATTTTTTTCTGACGAAGTCTAACCATCATTTTCAGAGGGAAGGTTTTTCGTTAATTGAATTTGTGCATATTGTACTTATTTCTATGTGAGGAGATGTATGAATTGATTGAGGCATGCCTATGATGTTTGCATGGAAGTAACAAGATTTAGTAATAGCCAAAGTGGTGGCTCCTTGTTGTGACCAGAGCACTAGTTCAAATGCTTAATGCTCTAGTATTTCGCTTGTAGATTTTTATTTTAGAATTCCACTTTTCTGACGTTTCGTTTTTTTAATTATTGTATGTTGTGATACGAAGTTATAAATTTTGGTTGTAGGTAATGGATCGTACTACTGTGATTCCATCAATGTGAAGCTGGAGTTGGAAGAATAACAAAGGTGGAATGAATGATCCTCCTGATGCTTGTGGAAACTGGAAAGTATTCTCTGCCATGTAATCATGTATTCTTCAAGAGTACTAACAGCTGCCCATATGATGTCTTCCTCCAACAGCAATATGTTTGTGAATAGTGATGATGGTGTTCGAACGCCAAGTTCTGATTCATCAAGCAGGTAATACCGAACCCCAGGAAACTGGGAAGGGTTTGGGTTTGCTCAGAAGTTTACCCTACTGCTTAAAACAGAGTTGTGGTGGTTTTCACAATTGAACAGTCAAGTATTTGATGCATTGAGTTGTAAGCCAATCTCTGGTTTGTTCTTCAGGCATAATGCTGAAAGGCATTTTAGTTCTAGGAACTCACGAGGGGATGACAATGTCAATTATTCTCCAGAACAAGAGGCTATGGTAATTGTCTTTGCAATTCCGATGGGATTCTTTTTCCGCTTGAGCTTGTAGCAAGGTTTTGTATGGATCTATTTCCTAATTGGTTTTCTGAGCAGGAGATTAATTTGAGACTCAGGGCACAGAAAGAGGAGATCTTGCTACTGCGTGAGCAAATTTCTGATGCTTGTCTCAAGGTGCGATATCTAAAAATCTATAAATTTATGAGCATAGTGATATCACTGTAATACAGAGTACATTCATCTTCATCTCTCACTTGCAAGAAACTGCTTGGGTCTTATGTGGTTTCCAGGAGCTGCAGCTTCTGAATGAGAAGCATGCGTTGGAGAGAAAATTTTCCGATTTGCGAGTGGTTTGTATAGATCTTTTTCCTGTATTAGGGAAATGCTTTATCTGCATTGTCCATTCTGGAATTGTAAAAATGTATTCTCTGATCTAAATTATAAACAAATGTTCTTTGATGCAACAGGCACTTGATGAGAAGCAGAAGGATGCTATAACTTCTGCTTTAGCAGAAATGGCTCGCAGAAAGGGTGATCTTGAAGAAAATTTAAGACTAGCTCATGATATGAAGGTAAATCATTGCCTTAAATATCCACTCAGCCTGAGTCTGAATCTGATGTTTGCAAGGCTCTACTAAACATTAAAGGACATTTAGATGTCAAGAACTTGGTGGATTAAAAATGTTTATATTCGTGTACTTTTCAAATTGGTGGTACGTAGAAGAGTGAATACACTTTTATAAATTTTGAACCATGCTTTGTAGATCAACCCATTTACTAGAGTAGATGATAAAAAAATCGTGGTCCTGGTGGCATAGGCTGTTGCTTCTGAATGCCCCATGGTGATGTCAATAGGTACATGGCTTTTGGTGTATGTTCTAATGTTTTAAACTGGATAAGCTTGCTAATGGAGCTGGAATGGTTAAGTTATTGTATGTAGGCAATACTTAAGACTACTCTTTTCTAGTTTTAAATTTTTATAAACAAGGTTGTAATATATTTTTCTCTTACTGTACTCTTTTAAGGAATACAATTGGTGATGTAGTTTTATTTTAATTGTAATTTTCCATTTTTCACCTCAATAATCTTCACATACATGAGACTTGGGCTATTAGTTGTATGGTAGTCTTACTCTTAGTTTACACATAACAATGGAAAGTAGAATTTTTATTCATTTCAGGTACTTCTTTCTGTTGTGAAAATTGTATGATGTGTAGAACACTGCTTTGGGTTATGATATTGGGTGAAAATGAGGCAGGGGTTCTTACTTTATTTATGCTTCATTTTATTTGATTTGGTTTAGATTCATGATACTAAGATTTATGCATTAGAATCTATTATACCTAAATTTCCTCTGCAAGACAAAGATAATCTAGATTACAGTAATTAGGATAAATGTGTAAAACTTATAGTTATCGAATTAAATATGATTTTTTATCTGGAATAAATAATAAGTGTTGTTGGAGGATGGAGAGTGGGGCTTAAGGCAGAAGAAAAACGGATCCTTCTTTACTATATAAGGCCAGACAAAGGGAATCTTATACAAAAGGTTAGTGCAGTTATCCCTAATATATGTCCGAGATATTTTAGAATCTTTACAAGACACCCTAAAAATTACCAACTTTATGGGCCTTGGCTTCCATTTTCACTGGCAGCAAATATTTATCAAATCCTGTGGCTGTATCATTCTTTGCTAACCACATGCTCCAGAGAAACTGCAGCAGGTATAAAGGACCCTAGTTTCCTATCATAGCGATTAACTCCCCCCTAATTCCTGTTAGAGTTTATGTATAAGGGGTACATTAGTCACTGGTTTTATTGTAAGTCACATAGAATTGTAATTTTTCCCTTTATTTCTTTTTATCTTTTAGCTCCCTAGGGAGGCCTTTGTAATTCCTAAGAAGTTTCTAGTGAAGTAAATAGGTGTTAGGAGTCACAACTCCTAACACTCACGATTCTCTCATCTCTCTTCTCTTCTCTTCTTCCTTGTTCAGCTGCAAACCATTGTTTCCTAGCTATAATCAAACCTCCTACATATTCTAACTTGGTATCAGAGCGTGGTTTGAGAGTCGACCCAAGGAATTAAGTCTTGGAGCGTATCGTATCGTATCGTCTCGGCCGATACGTCTCGGAATCGGTCGAGGTCGATACAATACAGGTCGAGACGTATCTTTTTTTTAAAAAAATGTTAATGTCTCGACTGTATCGAGACGTATCGACCGAGACGATACGATACGATCGATACGTATCGATACAGAGGAGAGTTTTAAAAAATTTTATTTTATTATATTTTTAAAAACAATACGTATCGAGACGTATCGAGTCGTCTCGATATATATCGACCGATACATAGCGATACATATTGAAACGACTTGATACGTCTCGATACGTATCGTTAACTTAAAAAACACTTGGCCATTTCATACTTGTCACTTGAAACTCGATTTCTAGCAGTCCTGGTGGAAAAAAGCTCTTCCCAGCTTTGAGAAACCCTTCCAAAAACACATTTAAACTTGCTTTTTGGGTAAGATTTCTTGAGGGCTTTCAATTCTTTGCCAAAAACGAACTTAGAGGAGCTGAAATCACATCATTTGGTGGATCTAACAGCCCACATTCGAATTCAAAAGCTGTTCTTGAAGGGTTAGGTATGTTTTTTGAAAAAAACTTGAATCTTTTGCTTTAATCTTTGATTTTTGGTATGTTTTTTGGTATGAATCAAAGATAATATGTTAAACTAACATAGAAATTGCATTCTTTGTATGCATTTACAAAGATTTGGTTTCAAATCCATGTTTCTTTGGCCATTTTTACCCAAAACCGAAAATTCTTTCTTTAAAATGATTTTTTTTTTTTCTTCTTAACTTTAAAACAAATGGTAATGTTTATAATATATGGAGTACATTATGTATAGATGTATGACATCCCAAGAAGATTATACATTTATCCTAAAATCTGTATTTTTTTTTATTTTTTGGGTATTTTCTGAATTTATAAAATACATAAAAAAATGTAAAAAATCTGATTTTTCTATCTATACTCTTTCATTATAGTTTGATAAAATGTATAATTGGCTGAAATAGAATCAAAGACTTAGATTCATATATGTAGTACATTATGTCATTTTTTTTCCTTAGTTAAAAAATTAAATAATGTGTAACTAGTTGTAGAAAATATAAAAATGTTTAAATATTGTTTAGGGCAACTTTGCTAGGTAGTAAATACATGAAAATGATGCAATGCATGACATGCATCGTAATGTCTGTCTATACTTGTATAAATAATAAATTATTGATGTGTGGATTTTAATATTGTTTAATATATATCTTATATGGTTATCTACTTTTGTTTGGTATTTAGGACGATGCTGCGACAACAAGACATTGGGTGGTCTTATTGTACCAAGATAAACAATAATAGATTGCATACATAGTGCAACTTCTGTGACACCCAACATCTTGGAGGTGGGGGTAACTCGGCAAAAAGAGCACATAGCAGGAGGATATGAAAATATTGCCAAGTGTACAAAGTGCCCTGTAGAGTTAAGCAGGGCAATGCAAAAACACCTTAGAGATTCAAAAAAAAAATCCAAGCAAACACATGATGATGATGATGCATTGGTGGAAAATTTGATGGAAGATTTTGAAGATTATGAAGGATCGGATATGGAAGCAGAGGAGGACCTAGAGTTGGCATGGGCGATGAAACAATCAAGATATGAAGCAAAAGAGCAACAATGGAGAGCTGAGCAATTGATTAGATGTCAATCAGCTCGATCCAGCCAGGGCCCTGTAGATATTGGTGTTGGCTCCTCTTGTCGTCCATCTCTAAGTAAGGGTAAGCAGCCTGTTGGCCTTAGTAGAGCAACCAGTGTGAAGGGGATGTTTGACCGGTTTACAAAGAGTGGTAAGGGTAAGAGAAAGAAGAGCCCAGATATCAGAGACATGGATCCTAATGTCTATAGACCAAGGGATGCTGGCCAACAGAGGATTGAAGAAAGCTTTCAACCCAAAACACTTAGTAAAAAGATAGGCAGAGCAATCTCCAGATGGTTCCATAGTTTTATGATTCCACCACGTAAGGCCAAAGATCCCCACTTCAAGGCCATGGTAAAGGAGATTCAGCGGTGTGGGAAAAATGTTAAGCCACCCACACCTTATGAGATTGCTGGGCCTTACTTGGATGATATTGTCCAAGAGGTGCATGAGTATGTGGAGAGGTTCAAGGAGAAGTGGCCACTATATGGAGTGACCATCATGTGTGATGGATGGAGTGGACCAACAAGATTACCCATCATCAATTTTCTTATCTACTGTGATGGAAGGACGATCTTCCACAAGTCGGTCAATGCATCTAGTGAAATCAAAGATGCCAATTACTTGTACAAGTTAATGGATGAAGTTGTGGAGGACATAGAAGAGGAAAATGTTGTCCAAGTAGTAACTGACAATGCAGCAAATTTCAAGAAGGCTGGTCAGTTGCTTATGTTAAAGAGGCAACATCTATTTTGGACACCATGTGCAGCTCATTGCATAGATTTGATGTTCAAGGACATAGGAGAATTGCCCAAGGTCCAAAAGTTGGTTGGTAATGCAAGGAAAGTCACCAACTTTATTTACAACCATAGTTGGGTTTTGGTATTGATGACGAGTTACACACAAGGGGATTTAGTGAGGCCTGCAACAACAAGATTTGCAATAAATTACATTGCAATTGATAGCCTCATTTTCCGAAAGCATGGGCTGCTAAAGATGTTCACCTCTACTGAGTGGTTGACTAGCAATTATGCAAGGTCTGAAATTGGGAGATTTGTTCAAGATCTTGTCACCTCCTCAAAGTTTTGGGCTGCGATGGGCCGACTTTATAATGTTATGATGCGACTCTTTTGTCTGCTTCGAGAGGTTGATGGGGATAAAGAGCAGACCATGGGTAAGATGGTAGAGGCCATGGGATGTGTGAAGAGAAAAATACAAGAGAATAACCCAACATCAAACAAGAAGTATTTGAAGATTATATCCGATCGATGGGAAAATATGTTGGTTCAAGATGTTCATTGGGCAGGTAATCTTATAAGTATATGACTTTGGTTTCATTTTAAACACTTAGTAGTTAGTAAGTTACTATTTATTTATTATTATAATTTCTAGGTTTCTAACCATCCATTACAAACCATGTGCAGCATATTATTTGAATCCGGATATCCAATACTCTAATGATATAGGGTGTAGACCGGATCTATTGCGTGCCCTAAGGAATGTTGTGAACAGAATGGAGCCAGATGTAGCGAAGGCCACACTTGCCATGGATGAGGTTAGAGCTAAATTAGTTGTATAAATGATTGAAACCAAGAATAGAGTGATTGGTGGAAGTGGAAGTAATATTTCAATTTTTTTAATACCTCTCTAGGCTAAGTATTTTCGGGAGGCCACTCGTGGTTTTGCTGATAGAATGGCTATCCATGCTAGGAGCACACAACGCCCAGGTAAGTTAGGTTTACCTAATTTATTATATCATTTAAAATTTGTTTTAAGGTTTTGTCTTTTAATATTTCATTTATTATTGTGTAGCTGATTGGTGGCTCAATTATGGGGGTACTAGTGCTCCACACTTAACCCGAATTGTAATTCGAGTGTTATCCCCGACGGCATCCTCTAGTGGCTGCAAACATAACTGGAGTACATTCGGGTTGATACACACCAAACCCTGGAATCATCTCAGTTATTCAAAGTTGGAGAAGCTAGTGTATGTCCATTACAACATGAAGCTGAAGCTTAAATATTTAAAGCTGGAAAGAGAAGGAGATGATGTAGATGTCAACCTAATCGACATCAACCACCTACTTGACGATGAAGATCCGGTTAGAGCATGGATAGAGAATACCGATAAGGTATTGGTGATGGATCAATTAAGTGAGGATCGCCAGACAACCAAACCTGATCCAGTGATAGAGAGCATCATTCAACAGATGGATAAGGATGCAACACAGCCACTATCATAAGATCCTTGTCCTAATGTTGAAGAAAATGAAAGTAGCTCTGAAGAAGGTTTAGTTAGGAGGACGAGGTCAGGTCATCCGTATGGAGGAACTCAACAACATGTTGATGATGAGGTGAAGACGACGATGGTGATGATAATGGTGATGGTGATGGTGGTGGTGGTGGTTCTGTTGCTACTACTACTGCTGCTGCTGCTGTTGCTGCTGATGATGATGATGACGATGATGATGATGATGATGATAATGATGATGGTAGTAGTGGTGGTGGCCATGGTGCCGGAGGTAGTGGTGGTGGCCATGAGGCTTCATAACATCGTGCTGGGGTTCAGTTCACATGTGAGGCAGGATACACACATACTACCTAAGATATGGATCATGGTCCTGGGCCTGCTGGCCATAAGACTTACTCGCGGAAGCTGCATAAGGGCAAGTCTGCCAAGCGCTCCCACAATCCATATGATAGTGATGTGCTCATGAGTGGCATGGAGTCACTTAGCATTAGTTCTGATTATGCTGGTGCTTCATCAGGCCATGGGCATTATGCATCAGGTTCTTCTTCAGGCTATGGACATGGGGCTTCTGTAGGGTATGGAAGTTATGGATACGGAGAGAATCAAGCACAAGCACAACCTAGTGCTTTCGTGACATTAGCCACTCTAGAGCAGTACACACGATTCTACTATGAGTGGGAGAGTCACTACCATCAGTATTTTGACTGGGCTCAGTATTGTGCTTATGTTCGGACAGTACACAACATCATCCTAGTCGCTCCTATTGTTGAAGACCCTTACAGACATGACTTTGATCCACCCCGACATTCTTTATGGCAATAGAGTGACTCTACATGTAAGGAATTTCATCTTTTAATCTTTTATAACAATTTCAAAGTGCCGCACTTGTCTGGTTATTGATTATTCACAATTCTTAGTATATATGCATGATATATGACACAAATTGCTTGTTTATATTGTTTTTTGTGTCCAAAAATGTATTTTCATGTGTATTTTGATCATTTTCATACGTTTATGCATTGATCGATACGTATCTCCGATACGATACGATACGTCTCTTAAAATCCCCTGACCGATACGATACCCGATACCGATACTTAAATCCTTGAGTCGATCTAGCTCTTCTTGCTTCCTTACCTCTCTTTGGAACCCTAGAAAGGTAGAGGGTTCCATAGAGACCATACCATGTAAAATACCCTACATAGAATGGTTGGTTGTGGTCTAAACTTCAAAACTTTGATGAATGGAGGGAGCTCTCTGCCTGGCGAGATGATTTGAAGCCCTAGAGGTTGATCCCAAGTGCTGCCAAAGTTACCGCCAGCCTTCCCTCTCTTGGTTTCGATTCTGCCTATTGGCAGATTAGTTTGCTTTGGGGCTGGGCTCTTTTGAGTCACCTGGAGGTCCTCTTTCAAGCCCCCAAGGGCTCATTTGGTGAAGGGAGCAGATTAGAGAGCACTGCTCTAATCTTCGATGTTGCACAGGTTGGTTTTGATTCTGCCGGCAGTGTTTTTCTTCCTTGTTGAAGCTCTCTCTTGAGGTTGTGATGTTTTTGAATGTTTGTTAGTTACTGAGAATGGAAGATTCACTCTTTGGTATGACTTTGGATGCTATGGATTGCTCTTTCTTGGGTATTGGAAGTGTTTAGCTTGTTTTTCAACTAGTGTTTGCTCTTGGTTTGCTTGCTGCCTGCTTTTTCTCTCTGTGGTTGGGTTGAGGTTACTCCCCATTTGTGCAAGACTCCATATTGAGTTTCTTTGAAGTGTTTGACATTATGTCCACCATGTCTGGGAATGACTTTACTGTCAGTGGATCTTTGGGAGCTTCTAGTGGCAGCTTAAGTGGTGCTCTCCCTACCATTACCTTTTTTGATAACCCCAACACCCAACTTTCCATTGTGAAGCTTGACAATACCAACTACTTGGATTGGTCTCGCTCCGTGAAGTTGTCCCTGCGCACTAGGGGAAAGTTGGGATATATTACTGGGTCTATCAAGGCACTTGCTCCAACTGATTCAGACTATCTTAAGTGGGAGACTGAGAACTCCATTGTTATGACCTGGCTGATCTTCTCCATGAAACCTGAGATAGGTAGGAGATTTATGAGTAAGGAAACTGCGAAAGATATCTGTGACAGTGTCTCCAAAGTTTTTGATAGAGTTGGTGATGCGGCAAAGATGTATCGAATCCTCCAAAAAATCATCCATATGAAACAGGGTAATCGGAGCATATCTGACTACTATAACACTATTATTAGCTTGTGGGAGGAATATGATCACTACAACAATCTCCAGCTGTCCAATTCTGATGATGAGGCCAAGGTCTACTGGAAACAAGAAAAAGGAAAGGATCCTGATTTTGCTTGGTGGTCTTAACCTAGAGTATGAGCCTCTTTGCTTGCAAAGCTTAGGGAGGTCTCCTTTTCCATCTCTGGATGAAGTGCATAGCTACTTGCAAAGTGAGGAAACTAGAAGAGGATCTATGGACACTGCTCCCTCATTGGAGAGATCTGCTCTTATTTCTAGTTCCTAGAGAGGTAGAGGAAGAGGCCAAGGGCCAAACCGGGGCGATCACCGAGACAGATTTAAATGTGATCATTGTGGAAAGTTGGGGCATACTAAGGACAGGTGTTGGGCCCTTCATGGGCAGCCTCCTAGTGTGCGGGGTGGATCATTTGGCACCCGAGGTGGTAGGCAAGGGGGAGCTAGAGCCCATTCTGTGACACCTGATACCGAGTCACCTGGACCTCAGACTGATCTTGATTCTCTCTCCAGAGAGGATATTGCAGCATTATGTCGGCTGATGTCCCGACTTGGCCATTCTTCTACTGATCCTGCAGAGCTAGATTCAGTCTCAGCCTTAGCCTTGCTGGCCTCTACATCTGCCCCCTCCACTGATCCTATTTGGGTCATTGACTCTGGTGCCCCCGATCATATGATTGGTATGTCTCAGTGTTATGACTCTTATTCTATTTGCTCTGGTAGAGATAAGGTTAGAGTTGCACCTCTCTTTCCTCTATCTCTGGTAAGGGTAATGTTCGAGTTACTTATTCTATTTCTCTTGATTCTGTCCATCATGTCCCTAATTTTGCCGCTAACCTGCTATCTGTGAGTCATCTAATCAAATCCTTGAACTGTTGTGTCACTTTCTTTCCTTCTTAATGACGTGAGGAGAAGGGACTCTACCTGCTTGAGCCCCAGACACCTGTTTTGCCCGTTGTGCCTGCTGCTCAGTCCTATGCTTGTGGCCTGACTGACAGGAGTACTATGGATTCTGTGATGCTTTGGCATCCATCTTTTGTTGTTATGAGGAAACAATTACCTCATTTATTTACTTCTTTTTCTTCTTCTTAAGTTTTTCAGTGTGAACTATGTATTTTTGCTAAACATTGGTGTACCTCTTATCCCTATCATGGTAATAGATCCATTGTTTCTTTTAATATTGCGCATTCTGATGTTTGGGGATCAGCTCCCACCACCTCTTTGTCTGGATATCGTTATTTTGTTTCATTTGTTGATGACTATTCCCGGACTACTTGGACCTTTTTGATGAAACAGAAGAGTGATGTTTATGATGCTTTCAAAAATTTCTATCAGTTAATTTTACTCAATTTGGTACCCGTATCCAAATAGTCCATTTCGATAAAAGGGGGGGGGGAAGTACATGTATGGGGTGCTCCAACAATTTTTCATTGATAATGGTATTATCCACCAAATTGCATGTGTTGATATACCTCAACAGAATGAAGTGGCTGAAAGAAAAAACCGCCATCTGTTAGAGGTCACTAGGAGTCTTCTTTTTGGCATTCATGTTCCTAAAACTTTTTGGGCTGATGCTCTTCTTCTTGTTGCATTTCTTATCAATAGGATGCTAACTCTACTTCTTGGCTCCAAATCTCCTCTGAGAACTCTTCTTCCTCAGACATCTGCCTTTCCTCTTCCTCCTAAGGTATTTGGGTGTGTTTGCTATGTCCATGTCAATAAATCTGCTAGGACTAAGCTTGACCCCAAGGCACTCAAATGCCTTTTCCTCGGTTATTCCTCTCTGCCAAGGGGTATAACTTCTACCATCCCTCTTCCCGAAGGCGCTTTATCTCCAAAGATGTCACCTTCTTTGAGTCTATACCCTTCTTCACTCCTTTTAATCAGCATCCTCTTTAGGGGGAGAATAGTTTGAATGAAGAGGATGTTGATATCCCTTTCCTCCCACCTTTGCCTACTTCCCCATTTCTGTTTGGTATCGGGAAACCTAAAGAAGGGGCTGTTATTGATGTTGGTGATCAAGGGGCTGTTGTTGAAAGTGCTTCTGGTAATGAGAAGGATTACCACATTCAGTACAAAAAAAGTGAATGCTTGAAGAGTAAAGGAAAGAAGACCTGCCAAGAGCCCTCTTTGGAGCCACATCCTGAGATCCATCCTCCTCAGTCAGGTGATCTTCCTTATGATTTAGATCTCCCAATTGCTTCCAGAAAGAGAAAAGAGCTTGCACTAATCCTATTGCCCAATTTGTTTCCTATGATGTTATCTCCCCTATAGGTCTTGCCTTTACCACTGCTCTCATTTGCCATTGTTCCCAAGAACCTTACTGAGGCTATATCTGACTCAAAATGGAAGAAGGCCATGTTAGAGGAAATGATGGCTCTTGAGAAGAATGGTATATGGACTCTTGTTGATCTCCCTAGGGGGAGAGTTCCAGTTGGATGCAGGTGGGTTTATACAATGAAGTCCCGATCAGATGGTACAGTGGACAGGTATAAGGCTCGGCTGGTTGCCAAAGGGTACAGTCAAGTTTATGGCATTGATTATCGAGAGACTTTTTCTCCTGTGGCCAAGCACAACTTAATCAGTGTCCTCCTATCAGTGGCAGCCAACAAAGAATGACCATTATATCAATTAGATGTGAAGAATGCTTTTCTTCATGCTGATCTGGAAGAGGAGGTGTATATGCAACCTCCACCTGGCTTCAAGTTTCCTTCAGTAGAAGGGAAGGTGTGCCTCCTCAAGAAGGCACTTTATGGTCTCAAACAGTCTCCCAATGCTTGGTTTGAGCGGTTTCGACAGGCCATTCTAAAGAATGGATATTCCTAGAGTCAGGCTGACCACACCTTGTTTATCCGGAGAGAAAATGGTACTGTCACTGCTCTTATTGTTTATGTTTATGATATTGTTGTAACTGGGAATGGCAAAGATGAGATAAATAGATTAACATCTTTTTTTTTGGATGAATGAAAATTTAAATTATGAAGAAAGAAGAAGAAATGTACAAAGCCTAAGGGCCAACAAAACAGAAGCTAGCGACTAGCAGGGACACAAAATGGAGGTAGGAAGACCCCAGGAGACAACAATGAGCCTGTTCCTTGGGGTATCTTTAACACTACCAGGGGGAAGGGTGCCTACTTTACATGAAAAATCAAATAAGATGGCCTTCCAAATCCTATCGAAACAGCGGGAGTTGGATGTCCATCTTCTAAGATTGCATTCCATCCAAATGTGAGAAATAGTAGCGCAAAAGGCAAGCTTGCCCACAATGTCACAAATCGAGTTCCTTCCAAAAGTCATATCTATCCAGATCCATTCCCTAGAGAGGGGAAATGGTCTTCTTCGAGCCGGCCAGCAATGACGGAGAACCTGGTTCCAAATGGAGGCTGCGAAAGGGCAAGTGAAGAATAAGTGGTCTGTGTCTTCGTGCCCATTCCAGCAGAGGCAGCAATTGGGGGAGACTTGCATGTGACGGCGAATGAGAAAGGCTTGGGTGGGAAGGCAGTCTGCCAAGGCACGCCAAGCGGTGAAACTCTGTCGAGGGATGTGCCCTTTGAACCAAGTTTCCTTATGCCAAGGACAGGGCGTCCCTCGATGACGAACCATGTCCCAAGCGGAGTGGGAGCTGAAGATACCCGATGGGGAAGGAAGCCATATAGGGATGTCACCCCTGTCCCTGTGGCCTGGGGGGATGGGGGGGAGGGAGCTCTAAAGGGGGGGGGGGGAGGGGGGAGGAGTCCAAGTGCCTCTAGCGATGATGGAGGCCATAGGGGCAAATCTGTCCAAGCCTGAGGCATACATGATGCGGGGACTGACTATAGTGGCAAGGACACCTGAAGGATGCCACTGATCAAGCCAAAGGAGGGTCTGCTGCCCACCATCAATCCTGCAAGATATAGCACCCCTGGCGATATGTCTCACTCGAAGAATGCTGCGCCAGGTTGAAGAGGAGTCTGGAGAGGGACTGACAGTCAAAATAGAGTCTCTACGCAGAGGCCCTGTGTACACCCAGGAAGTCCAGATACTAGTCTTGTTGGTGAGAAGCTTCCAGAGCAGCTTGATCGAACCAGCCATGTTGATATCCTTGATCCTTCTGAGGCCGAGACCCCCTTCGGCTTTGGGGATGCACGTGGAGGACCAACTCAAGGGATGAAGAAACCTGGTGGAGTCTACTCCTTTCCAAAGGAAAGTTCATATACTAGACTCAGCAGCCTTTATGGTAACTTTGGGGAGGCCAAAGACACTACTCCAATAGATGTAACAAGACTGTAGAATCGATCTTATAAGCTCGAGGCGGCCTGCGTAAGATAGGAGTTTGGCTTTCCAAAGCTGAAGTTTCTTTCGGAGGAGGTCAAGGATAGGGTTATAATGATGGGCTGAAAGCTAGGCTGGGATGAGGGGGAGGCCGAGGTATCGAACCGGGAGGGTGCCAGGAGTAAAGCCCGTGATGGCTAAAAGGGACGGAATGGTGTTGACAGGGACCTCGGCTAGGAAGATCTAGGATTTAAGGAGGTTAATGTGGAGACCAGAGAGCTCCGACAAGAGGTGGAGGGAGGCCATAATGGACTGGAGGGAGGTTGAGTCAGCCTTAGAGAATATCATGAGGTCATTAGCGAAGGCCAGGTGGGTTAGCTTGGTGGGTTTGCATTTGGGCATGGGAGAGATGAGGTGAAGGTCCGTTTTGGATTGGATACTGCGGGAGAGGACCTCAAGGGAGAGACAAAAAAGGAAGGGAGAGAGAGGGCAACCCTGACGAATACAAATAGAGGAGGGAAAGTAGCCGGCAGGCCTGTCGTTGAGAAGAACTGAGAAGCGGGGAGTGGAAATACAGAAAAGGATCCAATTGACAAAAGCGGGGGGAAAAGACATCTTAAGAAGAGCTTGGGAAATGAAATCCCAACAAATGGAGTTAAAAGCCTTGTGGATGTCAATCTTCAGAAGGGCAGAAGGGGAGATGGATTTTCGGTGAAACCCGCGGACTATTTCCTGGCAAAGGATAATATTATCACAGTTGCTTCTACCAGAAATGAAAGCTGATTGATTGGAGCTGACCAGCGAGTCAATGACAAGTTGGAGACGATTGGCAAGGATTTTGGCAATGAATTTATAGAGGAGATTGCAGAGGGAGATGGGTCTGAAGTCAGTCATGGAGGAGGCTCCGGGGGATTTAGGAATGAGGTAGAGCAAGGTGTGGTTGATGTTAGTGATCTGGTGGGGGTTGAAGAAGAAGCTTTTGATGGCACTAGTAAGCTCAGGGCCGATGATATCCCAGCAAGTGGTGAAGAACCCCATACTGAAGCCATCGGGGCCAGGCGCTTTGCTAACCTTGTGAGAACTAACAGCCAAGAGGATTTCCTCATCGGAGGGGGAGCAAAGAGAAGGTAGCATATTTGGAGGGACGAATTTGTTGATGAGGCCATCAGGGATGAGGGGTTGATGGGGGGAGGGGGGGTTGAAAAGGCCGTTGAAGTAAGACACAGCTTCAGACTTGATGGCATCAACAGAGGAGAGGACCGCACCAGTGGAAGAGGTGAGAGAGAGAATGGAGTTAGAGTTGGTTCTGGCTTTAAGGGACCTGTGGAAGAAAGCGGAGTTCGAATCACCTAGCTCAAGCCATTTGATCCGAGATTTTTGCTTGAGGAAGCTCTCCTCTTGAGAAAGGGCGGAGGCTAACTCTGAGGCGGCAAGGGTCTCTTCTGAAGCAAGGGAGGGGTTGAGAGGGTTAGACTGAAGGCGAAGTTGGATAGAGGAGAGGGTTTCACGACACGAGGAGACTCGGGAAGAGATGTTTCCAAAAGTGGAGGAGTTCCAAGATTTGAGGGCAGATTCAACATTCTTAAGCTTTTTGGTGAAGGCAAGGAGGGGAGAGGAGAAAGAGTGGACAGGTATGGCCCAAGCCGTCTGAACAATGGGGAGGAAACCATCGTGGGAGGACCACATGTCAAAGTACCTGAAGGGTTTGGGGCCAAAGGAGAGGAAGGGGAGGACAAAGAGAGAGATGGGAGAGTGATCAGAGAGGCCTGGGAGGTTAAAAACAGAATAAGAGGAAGGAAGGGAGGAAAGCCAGTGGTCATTGACAAGAACACGGTCAAGGTTACAAGTTACTCTGTCAGGGCCAGATCGCTTGTTGTGCCAAGTGAGCTCAGCACCAGTCCATCTAAGGTCGTTAAGACCCGTATTCTCGAGGTAGGAGTTGAAGGCTTCAACTGCTTGGTGGTCAATGGGGGAACCACCCAGCTTCTCATGGCTGTAACGGGCGACATTGAAGTTGCCTCCAATGCCCCACGGGCTAGAACCGATGGACAGAGAGATGGAGTAGATGTCGTCCCAGAGAGGAAGACGGTCCTGAGGACGATTGAAGGCATAAACCATGGTGAAGAAGAAGAGGTGATTATGCAGGTGATTAGAGATGTTGAGATGAAGGAGTTGAGGGGAAGCAGAGGAGATCGAGATATGGAATTTGGAGGGGTCCCAAAGGACCCAGATGCGGCCGTTTGGGGAGTGGGAGTAATTTGAAAGGAAGGACCAAGAGGGAGCAAGTGAATGAGCAATGCGGGATGAGTTTGATTCAAGAACCTTCGTTTCGAGCAAGCAACAAAGGGAGGACTTAGAGGATTTGATACGATCACGAATCTCGACCTGTTTAGTCGGGGCGTTAAGGCCACGGACATTCCAAATGGTCCAAGGGATCATGAGAGAGGGGGGGGGAGGGGCAACCAACCGGCCGAGGAACTAACACGAGACCCCGGGGGAACACTTTGGGGCCTCATCCGATAGTCCTGGAGAGGGGGGAAGCAAACCATGGGGGAAGGGGGGGTGGAGGGTAAAAAGGTCTCTGGTTCAAAGGGGGTGGAAGAGCTGTCCAAGTAACTGGGGCCAGATGTGATTTGGTTCAGCTTTGGGTTGAAGGCAAAAGAGGGGGGAGATAAACGGGTGTTTGGGCTGAGATGTTGATGGGCCTGGGTGGGTGGCTAAAGAGGGTGAGTGGGTTGGGTTGATGGGCCTGGTGGTTAGTGGATTGCTGGGTCAGCTCAGATAAAAGGTTAATTGGGCTGAGTTGATGATTGGCCTGGCCTGGTTGGGTTTCTGAAGAGGGTGAGAGGCCTGGATGGATGGTTTGATTTGAGTTGGTAATGGGTTGATGGGTCGGGTTGGGGGGGTTAGAGGTTTTGGGTGGGGCGAAGGGTGGGATGTGTAGGTTAAGTGAGACAAAAGGGGTTTTGGTGGGAGGGATGTTCGTACTAGGTGGGGGGTATTTGGTGAGAAGGGGTGAAAGGTTTAAAGTGTCAGGGGGAAGATCAGAAATTGGAAAGCCAAAAGGGGAAGGGGAGTAGGGCGAGGTCTCGACAGGATTAAGAGGGGTCTGCAGGTCAGATACTCCGTGCAAGCTGCCAGCGAGAAGAGCCGGCAAGGCTGAAGCGTCACCGTCTTCATCGTGATCGAGGGTCTGCAAAATCGCAAACCTATTGTGGTCAACCTCTGAGGATCTGCGTGGTAGGTGGGCATCGGGAGACACGCCATGACAGGGGCCTTCGGTGAGTTCCAAAGATTTTTTCCGGCATCGGTTTCTGAGTTTTTTCCTGCAGCGAGGAGGGGGGTGCAAGTTGTTTTCCTACTCCACTGCAGTTTGCGCCAAAGCTTGGACCTCGGCTATCGTCAGGGTAGCAGTGCCTTTGCCATCTTCTATCATATCAGCTTCCTTCGGCATCTCAGGTAAGTCTCCGCAGTGCTTGCGGTTAGAGAAGTTGCTTACAGAATCTGCTGCTGGGACTGTTTCTAATTCCTTCTGGTCAGAGGGGCTAGAGAGGCACAGTTTCGAAGGATGGCCGAAGTTCTTACAAACTGAGCAGTAGTGTGGTAGCCAGTTGTAGGTGACTCTCTGCATGAAGGAGTGGCCATTCTCTTCTTGGATGGTAACAAACTCAGGAGGAGACACATCTGCAGAAATCTCTACACAGATTCGAGCGTAGGAGAGACGGTCCATCTTTTTAGTGTGCTCGTCCGAGAAGAGAGGATTGCCAATGGTTGATCCAACAATGCTGAGACCCGAGGCACACCAGTAGTGAAAGGGTAGACCGGCAAGTTGACCCAAATGGGGATGTTCCGAGATCAATTTCTTGCGAGGAGGATCGCGATCCCATTGCCGAGGAAAATAGGTTTCTTTCCAACTTGCCAGGGCCACCTTCCAAGGCCCGAGCTTTTCGATTTGTCGGAGAATCGAAGATGAAGATGCCGGCCGAGGAGGTAATCGTAAGCTGCTCCGGAGACACGCCATTGCTTGAGAAGAGAGGATTTTACGATATGAAAGGGGGGGCGAGCTCCAAGGAAGTGCCCCATGAGGCAGCACTGCCACTTGGAGATTTCTTCATCAAGCAAGCCATGGGGACAGAAGCTGACTTTGGAGTCATCAACGAGGGAAGGGGGGACATAGTGTAGCGAGAGTCTATCAGAGGATTGGGGGGGGGGGAGGCGCTGGACAGGAGAGAACTCCAGGAAGGGGGTTTTGGATTGCAATGGTCAAGACTGGTGATGGGAGGGGTGTTCGAGGGTGAAGCAGGGATGGAGGTTGAGATAGAGGGGGGAACAGAGGGGAGGGAGGCTGGAGTGTGGTGTGGAGAGGGGCTCTGCGAGCTGGGAGAGGGGAGGGAGGTGAGGAGATGGGTGCTGGGGGGGGGGGGAGGAGGGGCAGAATGGATAGTTGAGGGTGATGACGGCATCATTCAAGGTCGTCGGAGGTCCATCTTCAGTCGCCGGAGCTCATAGAAATACCATATCTGGAAAACTCATGCAAGCGTCTTGGTCATCTTGAAGAAGAACTATCAGTTTGGAAGATTTTGAAAGAGACTCCATGTGAAGTTGAAGTGCATGATCTACTTTAATCTCAAGTTCTTGTACTGCCCTCCATCAATAGATTTAAATCTTACCTGGCCAAACAGTTTGAAATTAAGGATCTTGAACTTTTGAAGTATTTCTTGGGGATTAAAGTATCAAGGTCAAAGAAGGGGATCAATATCTGCTAGCGGAAGTTTGTTCTGGACCTATTGACAAAGACAGGAAGGTTGGGATGTAAACCAGCCAACTCCCCAATTGATCAGAATCACAAGCTTAGTGAAGACTATGGTTCTCCTCTTATTGATGCAGGGAAATATTAGAGTTTGGTTGGGAAATTGATTTATCTCTCTTTGACTCAGCCAGACATCAGTTATGCTATTGGAGTAGTGAGTCAGTTCATGCATGCTCCCAAAAGTGGACACCTGGATGATGTCTATCGCATCATTAGGTACTTGAAATCCTCTCCAAGAAAAGGACTTCTATTTGCCAGACATAGTCATTTACGGATAGAGGGCTACACTGATGCAGATTGGGCTGGTTCTGTTTTTGATAGACAATCTACATCTGGTTACTGCAACCTTATGAGTGGTAATCTTGTTACTTGAAGAAGTAAGAAACAACCAATTGTTGCTAGATCCAGCGTAGAAACTTAATTTAGAGCTATGGCTCATGGAGTGTGTGAACTCATATGGTTGAGGTGATTGGTTCAAGAATTGGGGTTTGATCATGAGGGACCTATGTGGCTCTACTGTGATAACAAGGCTTCTATAAGTATTGCTCAGAACCTTGTGCAACATGACCGAACAAAGCACATTGAAGTTGATAGGCACTTGATCAAAGAACAGTTGGATTCAGGTTGCATTTGTACTCTTTTTGTGAAGAGCGGAACTGGCAGATGTTTTCACCAAGGGTCTCATTCCGAACCAGTTCAGTACCCTTCTATGCAAGCTGGGAATGCATGACATTTATTCCCCAACTTGAGGGGGAGTGTTAGAGTTTATGTATTTGAGGTACATTAGTCACTGGTTTTATTGTAAGTCATATAGAGTTGTAATTTTTCTTTTTATTTCTTTTTATCTTTTACCTCCCTAGGGAGGCCTTTGTAATTCCTAAGAAGTTTCTAGTGAAGTAAATAGGTGTTAGGAGTCACACACGATTCTCTCATCTCTCTTCTCTTCTTTCTTCTTCCTTCTTCAGCTGCAAACCATTGTTTCCTAACTATATCAAACCTCCTACATATTCTAACTTTTCCATCCTTTTAGAAGGGGTGTTGACATCCTTGAAAGTTAACCATGCTAAAGATTCTAAAACCTCTCTCAGTGGTCTTGGGGTTGAAAAACCCTATTGGGTTCGCCTATGGGCCCTCCTCGAATAATAGGACTCGATCAATTGAAAGAAATGGCAATACTGTAATTTATTGGAAAGTTAAACCACAAGATAAGGGGACAAAAGGGGAAGGTAATGTATACGGTGGAGAGGGCAAACTTGGAATGGAAAACAAATTAATGGCAAGACATAATATAGAATAGAGGAAGGGCCAATGTGGAAAATGGGGTAAGGAAATTAATTAAACCAAAGGGGGGGGGGGGGAAGATGAACCAAATCCTCTTCAATCTCACCCAACTTAGGAGGAAACCAGAGAATAATTCGAAGGGGAAAGCTCCTTTGTTACTGACTCAATCAACCGAAGAACTTAGGAATCAATCGATGTTACTGATCCTCCCAAGTACGATTGGAATTACGAAATAAGGTCAATCAGAGAACCAACAGGGACTGAATCCAGATTTAACGGTAAGTTCCCAACCAGATCTGAGTTCAGTATAATACACTTGTTTCAAGCAAACTTTTGAAACCAAGTTTCGCAGGTAGGATTGCCCAAGAGGGATGATTAATCTCTCAAGGTATGGGGAAGAAAAGAGGAGGGAATAGGGAAATCGAAACCAGACCTCAAGGGACTATAGCGGACAGAACAAGGGAAGGAGAAATCCATGAAAGAAAGAGGAGGAAGGAATTATCGCAGTCAAGCCACGCTGGCACGCAGTCAGCCGCAAACTCAATTGATACTTTCAATCCATTCTTCAATGTAGGGTTACATACATTTAATAGAAAAATAGAACTCCTAAAATAGTAACTCGTAAACTAGGAAACAGAAATCAACTCAAACAGGTAAACCCAGTATCCTACATAATCTACCTAAATAAAAAGAATGATTACATGACTATCCCAAAATTGAAAAAAATCCTAAATATCCTGCTATACCAAGAAAACCGATTGGACCCGATTCATCTCCATCTGGGCTCCCCAACAGGTTTGGGCCAGTCCAAGGAAGCGCTCTGATGCAGTTATGCGTAGGAATTAGGACTTTTCGTTTTTGTAATTGTTTTTATTATTTTATCTTTTGGTAGAGTCGTAGATAGAGTTAGAGTAGAGTTTGTTTCTCTGTGAGTTCAAGATAGAGTCAAAACTCTATTTCAGTTTCAAATAGTAATATGATTTCTCTTTGTTTATCTCTCTCTCGTCTTCGATTCTTCTTCTCTCTCCTTCACTTGAATCAGTCCGGTTCTTCTACCAGGTTTGATCTCAATTCCATTTCTTATATTTCTTCCTCTTCCACTTCTTTCGTTTCAGTTCTCTTTAAAACTACACTGTTCTGTTCTGGGTGACCAAACAGTCTCCAAATCCTGGCTTCTGAACTCCTTTCCATCGTGAGATTGAACTTTAATTTCAGATTTGAACCTAACGTTATCACTGGATCCAGTTTCAGTTCTCTGAAACTCTTGGTTGGCTCGATGTTTAGGGAGACTGACAGTTACTTGTAAGATATTAGTGGCTTGCGATTCCCTTCCCAATTTCTAGGTCGATCTGAGGTCTTGCGAGGGAGTTCTCTCTCCCTGTTTCAAACCAGTTCTCCGCTTGTTCTGGTTTCATGCAGGAGGAAAATGACTTATCCTTTGCTGTTATAATAATTTCAGCGGTATTTCCCATTATACCTTTCTTTCTTAGTCTTAACCCTTGTTATTTCCTTATTTCATTTTAATGCCTGGATTACCCTTATTCTTTAAATAGTAATTTCTATTCTGTCCTTAGTTTACCTTATTTCCCCTTTCATATTCCCTTTATTCCATTATAACTTTCAATTTATTTACTCTTCCGTCGTTGCACTTATAAAACTTCAAAATATTAACTATTTGCCGCTAGTGTTTCGATTTGAGTTATCTAACACTTGGGCGGGCCTAGAGCAAACCCATATAGGGATTCCAACCCCTGGGATTGCATCACGCTCTTGCATCACTCAGATTTCATAGGCAAAGGAAAATGAAGCAGAAATAGTGTACTGTCTCTTCCTTTTTCAAGCACGTAGCAATCATCAGGGATGAGGACTCCTTTAGGGACCGGATGGATGTAATGTTAGTATTTTATCCAGATACATTTCCCAGACAAGAAACTCACCTTCAGAAAGGACACCTGTCTCCTGTATGGACCAAATGGTGGTTCGTATTGTGACTTGGTGGAAAACAGATGAAGTTGTTAGACATCAAGATGCAGGGATAATCTCTTGTCACATCTGTTCTGGTTCTGCCAAGAGGTTCAACAGTTCCATGATGAATTCCACCTCCCAGTAGTTCGGATTTGTTTAAATTGGGGCACCGTGATACCTCTTGATCTGAGAGGGATGAGTGTTTGACTAAAGCATCCTTGTCTATCACCATATCAACCAGCTGAGAAATGAAAACTTTGAAGATTAATCTCCAAAGCAAAGATCTTCCCCTAATTCTGATTTTTACCTCCATGGATTCTGATGTCTTCTTTCAAGGTTTCCATATAATGTGTGATTCTTTTCCACAAACCCCAGACCACAAACCAACACCTTGTATTTTGCGAGGGGTTTGGTTTCCCATGGACTTACTTAGTTACTTCATCTTGTGTTCTACTACTTTGCCTCCACAGACTTTAAGGATTTGTTGTGAATCTCCACAGCCATTTGCAAAGAATTGCTTTTTATTTTCTTGATCCTTCTTAACCCTACCTAGGTTTTAAAGAATTTTCAGTTTGGGTATTAAGCTACAGAAAGTAGGTTAGGGTCAGGAATTAGTTAGGTTAGTTTGCCAGGGTTAGGTAATGGATTAGAACTAAAGGGATTAGAGTTATTTGATAAGATTCTAAGGTTAGATCTGATGCGTTGAGGGTATGGGGTGAGTTGCGCAATGAGTACATGTAGGATTAATTCAATAGGAGTATGTAATTAGTTAAGTTGTAAATTTAGTCAAATTCTCAAGGGAAGAGTAAAGAGATTTAGGATAGATTGATTAATTCTTAAAGACTGGCAATTCAAGTTACCAATTTTATTGAAATAGGAACGGGTTGCTCCATTGCGACCTAGTGGTTGCGGGTTTGAGTCGGGAAACAGCCTCTCTGCGAATCAGGGGTAAGGCTGCATACATTATGACCCTTCCCAGACCCTGCAGTGGCGGGAGCCTTGTGCACTGGGTACGCCCTTTTTAGGAACTGAAACTAAAAAACCAAAGCCAAAATGATAAATTTGAGTTAAGGAAATTCAAGAAGTCAAGAACATAGAAACTTGATCAAGAAATAAAGGAATTCAAAAAGATGTTATCCAGAAGGATATACATCTTTTATTGAAGTTTCCCGTTACTCTCTTAGATGGTTTCCATTCTTTTCTCATTGCTTCCATTGTGTACCTTATTCGCTTCGTGCTTTTCACATTTTAAGAATGTTGGGCTTCCTTTTGCATCGTTTGTCATCTTTTCTTCCTTCTTTGGAAGGTATGAGATGGATAAACACAGTTCTACAGAGCAATAGAGATTGCTGATTAGAAACGATGATTTCAAAAGTACGAAGAGGCTCTGGTTGATTCTCTTGCTATAGAGTTGTCTGAAACAGGGAAAATAAAAGGAAACGAGAAGTCCTGCCAAAATAAAATTAACACACTAGGTTATTGGGAGAGGCACGACCTCCTTCTAAGCATTTTAATTAGATCTGTTCCATAGGTTATCTTGGGGCCTGGCCTGGCCTGGTCGATCTGGAGGCCTAGTTCTCTAGTCCATGTTCTGTCTAGAGCAGGAAGCATTTTCAGAACCTTCCTGAAAAAATATGGTAGCTTTGTGTAAATTAGTATGGATGGCAATGAACCTTATTAGGTTTCGAAAAGCCTCGATGAAACAGGGGTTGACTATAGGTACACCATATTTCGACCAAAATTTCAGCATTTCGTCTGAAATTTCGGCATTTTGTCTGAAATTAAGATCATTTCGGCAAGATCACGATGAAATTTTGTCTCATTTTAGCGAAATTTCTAGATTTCGCCCCCTTTCGCCTGAGAACTTCAAAACTATTAGAAAACCTCAATTTTTTTTTGGCTAAGTCCTTCATTTCTCTACTGATGCAAGACTTGGTGGTCAACTGTGGAGCATCCACTTCAATATTTGGATGGATTTAAAACATCATTTGGCCAAATTTCCTCAAATTTTAAAAATTTCACCTATAGGGCTATTGTGATGGACTTTGAGAGATTTTTCTAGGGTACGGAGACAAACTATCATTTTGGGTGTGTTTTTTACAATCTAAAGGTTCAAATGCATTTAGAGATGCTGAATTAGGGTTTCCTTATAGTCTGGGCAAAAATATGGCCATTTGACCACCAAAGCGGCCAACCGAAATGTACTAGATTTTGACCGAAATCCGGAATATTTCGGTTTCGACTTGGGTTGAAACATAGGTCGAAATTGGAATCTCAAACTATGATCTTCTTTACAAGACATGCTTCATAGGATCATTGTGTTCTTTACCGGAAACCCTTAATGAACCTCATTAGCTGGATGCTTCATCCAATATATTCTTGACTGGCATCTGAATTCCATTTTATTTTGTTTTGTTTATTTATTTATATATTCTTTATTCTTGCTTATGAAGTTCTGCACTTGGATTGTTTCTATTTTCAGGTTGTGGAGGATGAGAGGTACATCTTTACATCATCCATGCTTGGCTTATTAGCTGAGTATGGTATTCGACCCCATGTGATAAATGCTTCCGCTATTTGCAATAGTGCAAAGGTACAAATTCCATCATATCAATTTCAAATCTAAAGCGTTTTATGTGTCTCCCTGCGTTCCTTAAAGATTTTCCACTTTGAGCTTTTTGGCTTTTCTGAAATGTTAATCTATTTCAAGAATTTAATGCATGAGTTCTGGTTGTTTTCCCATTTTACTCATCTCCGTGTTGAGAATATGGACAACTTGAATGATAATTTTGGGAAACTGGGAGTTGGGATCATTAATAATGGTTCTTTAAAATGTGTGTTTTTCCAAAACTGGCAATTTGTGGACAGAGGGCTAATATGCTTTAAATTCATGTTGGACAAGGGTTTGACACATGGTGTAAAGTATCGCACCATATTGTTTCGTCTCGGCCGATACGTATCGGTATCGCAAAGTATCGATACGATACAATGAGATACATCTCTTTTTTGTTTTTGAAAAAAGCTGTATCGATCAGTATCGCTTATACGGCACGATATGATATGATACGATACATACTGATAACTCTCGATACGATTTATTTAGGGGTTGAAAAAAAAATTAAAGTATTGATAGTCTCAATACTTTAATTTTTTATAAACCCCTAAATCAATCGCACAATATGATACATTGCAATTCGTACATTAAAAGGCATATGTGACTTCAGAATCGTGATTCTAGAAACCGGAAAGCACCAACAACACCTGGATGGACAAGTTTTCACCCAAAACTTCAATCCTGTGACATCTTCTTTCAAATTTCATGCTTGGGGCTTTGATTCCTTGTTGAAAAATAAATCTAATCAAGGAAACATACTGCACTTTGGTTGGATCAAGGAAAAAAACTGCAATATTGCTTATTTATATTGTTTTTTGCTCCAAAAGTGTATTTATGTGTATCTTGATTCTTGAGTCTAGGTCTAAAGTATCGGTATCGAGTATCGTATCGATGGGTAATTTTAAGAGACGTATCGTATCGTATCAGAGATATGTATCACATGGTACTGATACGCATGGAAATGTGGCTCTCTTCTCGGACGAGCCCCCGCCCATTTTTAAAGGCTGATTGACATGGTGCCTTAAAAGCATGCTTAAGAATCTTGTCTCCCCGGTGGACAATGAAACCATTAAAGGCAGGTCTATTTTCCTTTAACAAATCATCATACACGACAGGCGCCTTTGCTTTTACCCTGGCTCGCTCTTCTGGCATCAACTGCTTGAGCTTACTCTCTATTTGACCTGCACAAATCTAGGTAATCTCCCGAACCTGAAGCAATGGCTTTTCAATCATGGGTTGATTTTTCAAAGCCTTCTCCAAGCCTGGCTGTCACATCCTGTCCCGCTAGACCCGCGATGTGACTGGATATTCACTAATATCCAACTAAACTTACCAGGATCCGCACATGTAGTGTCTTGGCTCACAAATCCACACATCATAAACCAACTTATTAGTTGACAGCGGAAGTTATTCAATAATAGTAAATCATATTAAGGTCAACTATGGTGATAAAAGTATAACAGTTTTATCTCAAAATTCACAGTAGCAAGATGTAAAACATTAATTACATATCTCGATAATCACATCCAAGAGTCTAAATATAAAAAAGAAATATGAACACTGCCGCGCCACGATCACGGTGATCCATAAGCACAACTGTCACAGACGCATCTTGGCTTGTGCTCATCGGACTCCAGGGTCCACCAATCTCTACCCATCTCTGTGGTGGGGACAAGTGGACAACAACCTCCGTGCTCAGAGTGTCTATTAAACTTGCATCATCATCTAAAAAAAAGGGCACGAACATGGTGTGAGCTTCAACAAGCCCAGTGAGGGTATGGAGGCATTCAAGCAATCACATATAGTCCATGAAATGAATGGATGCATGATCACCTTTTTATTAATAACCTATCAATACAACTAAGTCGTGCAACTACAACCCAAAGGGTAGTATCCCTGGTCCCGGAATTGTCCATCGGTCACCCAACGATATCAAACCCCAGTTGTAATTTAGGAGCTTGTCGATCCCTGAATATGCCATGGGTCTCCCAGCAAACCCCAATAACCCCGTCCAGGCGCCATGGTCCCGGAATCATCCATCGGTCACCCTGGCTCGGTTCGCCCCCGGCAATAATCACATCGTACCGCGGATATGGTATCTCGGAAAATCACATCGAGCCTACCATAATGGGTTATCCAACACCTATCCCCCTATTGGCAACGGGTTGTGGCACTAAGTTCGTTATCCTAGCCGCATACAACTCTAACATGAGCAATTGGTTATATGCATATATTCAATGCCGGCGAGAACAATACCAGAATTACTCTCGGCCACATAGTTCACTATCTCCATGAACATTTACATTACATACAATGGAGTATGGCGAATGTGATACCGGAATCCACCATCGGCCACACCGCAAAACCATTTCCAAGTCCTAGTGCAACAGTTGTTTCTAATGCAATTGACTAATTAATAACTAGGGAGAAATCAGAGTTGCAGGGGGGTAAAGAGAGAAGAGAGAAGACACACGCACAACCACTTTTTGCATAACCTAACAACTTCAATTTTCAAACACTTAATTCTTCATAACTTCAAATCTGAACTCTTCTACCGTATTACATCAATTTAAAGGAAACAACCTTGCATAAGAATAGAAACCTAACTAAAATGGAAACAACCCATAAAGGAAAATACCAAAATAGACCACAGCTAAAGAAAGGAAACTACCTAAGAAGCTCCTACGTAATCTGCCCATTTCAATAAAAATAAACTATCATTGATGTCCAATACTGCTATGAGGGATCTCCAATAGGGAAAATCAGCATCCAATGCAAAAAAAAGCTCGATCTTCAAGAAGAGGAGAACTCCAAAAAATCGTAGAGGCACAGGGCAGCAGCTATCGATCTTGATATGTAGTTAAACCATTAGTTGAAGAGGTTGGATTGAGGGAAGCAGCTACGTCGTCGGATCACCTCATAAGTGCTGCCCTAGTGAATGAAGAGAACCAAGAAAGAAGGAAGGGAGAAAGAGAAGATCGAGTAGGAGAGGGTAGAAGAGAAAAAACGATGGAGGGGATGGGGGTTTTGAGAACCTAGATCAGAGTAGTTGGCTTTGATGCCATGTTAACAAAACAGAGAAATAGGAGAATGCTTGAATAATCAATATGATCAAACAAACCATATATGTATAATATGAGAGTTACACCTTAATGACAACAATACACCCTAGCATAGCCGACATAGCTAGGCATTACATAAACATAAAAATAAAGCAAGAAAAAGACCAGAATACCCCCCACGGTATTCTGGTTTACATTATTCAACAATGACATAGTTGTGACTGGTAATGATGCAGATGAAGTCTCTCACCTGAAGAATTTCTTGGGACGAGAATTTGAGATAAAAGACCTAGGACAATTCAGGTACTTTCTTAGGATTGAAGTTGCCCATTCTCCCAAAGGAAGTATGTTCTAGACCTACTCACAGAAACTGTTTTTTTAGGGTGTCATCCATGTGACACTCCTTTAGAAGCTACTACTCGTCTGCAAGAGAAAGATGGTGATCCAGTTGATAAGGGCCGATATCAATGACTAGTGGGAAAATTAATTTATCTCTCCCATACCAGACCGGACATTGCATTTAGAGTAAGCTTGGTCAGCCAGTTCATGCATGATCCCTACTCTACTCATATGGCGGCTGTTCTTTGTATTCTCCATTACTTAAAGTTGGCTCCAGGAAAAGGGATTCTTCTCCCTCCGCATGATCCTCTTAGCATTGAGGCTTGCACAGATGCTGATTGGGGTGGGAATCCAGACCGGAAATCCACTTTAGGTTATTGTACTTTTGTAGGAGGCAATTTTGTCATCTACTCATTTGGCGAATTAAAAAACAAAATATGGTGGCAAGATCCAATGCTGAAGCTGACTTTCGTGCCATAGCCCAGGGCATATGTGAACTTTTGTGGCTTCAGAGTCTGCTCCAAGATATTAGTGGTTCTGTTCATCTTCCAAAGATGTTATACCGTGACAACAAAGTAACAATCAACATTGCCCACAATCCAGTGCAGCACGACCGTACCAAGCATGTGGAGATGGACAGACATTTTATCAAGGAGAAGTTAGAAAGTGGGCAGACTTGTATACCTTTTGTGAAGTCAGGTGATCAACTTGTAGATGTCTTCACAAAAGGGTTAAGTGTAAAGTTGTTTCATCCTAGCTTAGTCAAGTTGGGCATGCATGATATATCTGCACCAACTTGAGGGGGAGTGTTGAGATATGTAAACCCGATAAGGGTATTTTGGGTATTTTCTATGTATATTTCCTTTATTTCCCTCTGTAGCTATCATAGTCGGCTATGGAGGGTTATATTTGTAATTCTGCCCTATTAATGAAATCTATAAGTAAAGGGGCTGAGTGAAGACTTTCACTCAAGCATTTCAGCTCTCAATCATTCTTTCTCATCTTCTAACGCTGCCACTGCCGGAGGAGGAGGAAGAAGCAGCAGCAGCAACTGTCGCAACCATCACTACTGGAAAAGAAGAAAAAGAAGCCAGAAAAGAAGGACAAAGAAGAAGATGAAGTAGCAGCAACAGAAACCGTCATTACTGCCACTGCCGGAGAATGAGAAGGAGAAAAGACTAAAGAGGAAGTAATGGAGATCTAACCATAGTTGTCGTGGCGGTTAGGCGGCCCAAGGCGTTGGAGAGGGTTAAAAAATCAAAGGTGGCACCAAATAGGCGACCAAGGCGCCCGCCTAAGTGACCAAGTCGACCAAAGCGTCCGGATGCCTAGGCGCTTAATGCATAGGGTTTTAGAAAACTTGCAAATAACCAGAATCGTAGACAAGGAAACATACCAGATTGAAGAGAAAACTGATAACATAAAATAAAAAACTCAGATATGGTCCAACTTTTGCTCGTTGGACCTTCAATGAAGAACTTCACTGAGTTGCAGAGGCAAATGTTTATTCGTATTTAATGAGTAAAAGAGAGAGTTTAATTATTTTACACGCAAGTCCTTGTATTTTTATAAGGAAACACATTTTCTAATTTACATATAAGAATTCCTTTAAAATTCAAATTTAAAGGACACGAATTATGATATCTTACACCTAAAACCCCCCAGTTAACATGGCACGCCTAGGTTGCCTAGGCTCCCACCTAAGTGACAAGGCTCCTAGGTGCCTGGCCACCTCCTTGTCTCCGTGGCAGTTATGGGTGGCGTCATTCTCAAATGCAGTCCTTGAACACCATTGGAAGGGTTCCTGGTGCAGCTCCATCCATCAATAAACAATCTTCAAGCATTACAAGTGGCAGAAATAGTGCAAGGATCGAGGTTTTGGTTTCGAGGCCGGTTTCGGCCCTATACAAAACCGCTGAGATGGTTTCGACTGAGACCTGGGATTTATCTAGGCCAATCGAACCTAGGTTTCGAGGCCTAGAAAATGGTTTTTTGACTAGAATTTTTTTTTTTTGCTGCCAATTTTTACCATTTTACAGCTATTTCATGAATTAGTTTAACAAAAAACCATCCAAAATGGTACTTGTGGTTTGGACCCAAGTTCGCAAGTGTACAGTAAATACTGCTGTACACTAGCCTATTATAAATACTGACCATATATAATTTAGCTGCTGGAATTATAAATATGCAATTAAACAGTCAAACCATACACTTGGTTAGGGAAGTACAAGTATAGAACACTCACCACTCAATATATGGAGTGTCTTGGCAGATCTAATCCACGAGCTGCATACTACTAAAGATGTCGGTGACGCTCTTCCAAATGAACAGATATGTATCACATGCCATAGTTGTGCCCAACACTATGTCAATGTACTAATTCTTCCAAAAGTTAGATTTGGAGAAGAAAACCATTACCTTCAAGCTCCAATCACTCAAATCCATAGAAGGGTTGAATGAGTTGAAGAACGGCGGAAAATAGGAAGAAATCAAGTGATTTGGCCAAAAACTTGCAGTTTTTGGCAAAATCCCCCTTGGCAATGGCGAAACTTGCGAAATGCCCAACTCTTTGTCAAAACCAAGTGTCAAAACTTGTTGTAACAGGGTTGAAACCTGGTACAAACCAATTTTGACCCTTGATTTTGTATCGGACAGGGTTGAAACCGAGTTGTCTCGGTTGAAACTGCAAGTTTTGACCGAAACTTAAAACATGCAATGGTGTGTGATTGAGTGAGGGTGCAAATGGAAGAATTCTAGGGAGAGAATGCTTAAAATTGAAGGGCCATGCTGCTAGCAATTGAATTCTGGATTTGGTATTGGATTTCATGGATTTCATGGATTTTGAAGTATTAATCTTTGAATTCCTCAATTTCTAGGTTAAATTTGTTTCCTATAATGAGCATTGAATTCTACTTTCATATTCAAAACATCTATATTTTCATTTATATTAAAAATAGAAATTGTATCCTTGCTCAAACTGTATGTTCATTAGTAATTGTTAGGAAATTATATTTTATTTTTGACATGAACCCTTACTTTTTCTCCTGCTATTTTCGCAGCGTTTATACGAGGAGTTGCAATCGAAGATTATAATGTCTCATGTAAGCTTCCTCTATATTACAAGCAGATGGTACTGTTTTAGGGTTATAAATAGGTATTTTGTATGGTTGTTTGATATCAACCTTTGGGTTGCCAAGATAGTTGTGGGCTTGCGGTTTTGGGATTGAGTATTTCTGCCAACCATTGTTCATCTTTTATGAAAAGAGAAAGCATTTTCTATTATTGAGTCATAGATTTTGGGTTTTCATTTGTTAGGTTTTTCCTTTTTCTCTTTAAGTTTCTCTCTTTTGATCTTCTTCTTGTTAGAGTTTATGTAATAAGGGTAGTCTGGGTACTAGTTTAATACCTTGTTTATGTTGTAATTTTCCTGTTTTACCTTTTACCTCCCTAGGGAGGTGGTTGTAACTCTCCTTCATGTTAGTAAATCAAATAAGGGAGAGGAAATACTCTCTCTACCATTCGGTTGCTCATCTTCTTCTTCTCTTCTCACCTCCTATCTTCTCTTGATTTGGTCTCTACACCATTTCCAACTTGTTATCAGAGCTTTCCCAGGTTTGAGAGTCGACCAAGCTTATACTTCCTTATCACCTCTCTTTGGAACCCTAGAAACGTAGAGGGTTCCAAAGGAGGCTGTACCAATGTAAGATAATACTCGTAGAACTTAATAGAGTCTCTTCATCATCTAATGGAGCAAGATTTGGAGCTGTGAAGATCATTTTAAGTGAAGAAAAGCCTCCACAGTGTTACCGCCAGCTTCTCTTTCAAGTTTGGATTTCTTTCTCATCAGGCCACTATTTGGAGTGTGGCCTAGCCCTCTAGAATCGCCCAGGAGTTCCTTTTTAAGTCCCTAGGGCCTTGGTTGCTGATGTAGTCTGGTATGGGAGCATAATCGATTCCCTCAGTCTCACAGTGTTAAGTTATGTAACCCGATAAGGGTACTTTGGGCATTTCTCTTTGTTATTTTGTTTCATATTTCTCTCCTTAGCTATCATAGTTGGCTATGGAGGGTATACTTGTAATTCTGTTCCTATTAATGAAATCTATATATAGAGGGCTGAGGAGAGACACAACTAACTCAAGCATTTCAGCTCTCATTGTCTTCTCTCATCTTCTAACACACAGGTACTGCCAGGTTCATTTTTTAGCCCCTGTTTTGCATAAAAGGCTTTGCGATATGCTGAATGGCCTTTTTGGTTGGAGAGTTATATTATGTGGGATCTATTGAATGCTTTGGAGAGTTATATTATGTTTCTTTACACCATTTCCCTCTACAACTCCAAAGTCTGCTACCCAGTTTTACCGCCATTGTCTAGATTGTTGGGCCTTTTTCTGCTGTGGGTGTTGTAGTTGTGCTAATAGATGATTGCTGTTGATGAGTTATGCTATTTGAAGCTTGGTAGAATTCCCCAAGGCCTTGATTACTAATGAGGTGAGGTTGTGGAGCACAACTCATCCTCCTCCAAGCTGCCAGGTACCACCAGATTTGTTTTTGTCCTACATTTTGCTTGAAATACTTTGTATGATGAGTTTGGTTGTTTTTGGTTGGTGAGTTACAACATTTGGACCTTATATGTTTTCATGGAGTGAAGTTAAATCATGAAGGGTGTATGTGAGTTGGTTTCCTTCAAATTCTATGATTACCTACTCGCTGGAATTTTTTTGTGTATTGAGAAGATTTTTGTTTTTTGGGTAGAGTGTACTCCCCATTTGGTGTGTTCTTACATTATGTCAGAGGCCAGAAGAAGAGGCCAAGGGCTACCCAAAGGAAATGACAGGGATAGATTTAGTTGTAGTCACTGTGAGAAATTTGGGCACACTAGAGAGAGATGTTGGATACTTTATTGCTGCCCCCTAGTAAGCATGGCCGTAGGAGAGGGGGAGCCAGAGCACACACTACGATAATTGAGGTTGAACCTATGGGATATCCATCTGAAACTACAAACAAACACCAATTCTCTCATTCAGGATGATATTGCAGCATTTCGCAGGGTTATCTCATCTCTGGATAGGCCTTCTTCTACACCTACAGTGTGAGATTCTTCAGCTTCCACCTTACACGTCTCTACATCAGCTCCTTCTATTGCCTTATGGGTCATTGAATCTGGAGCCATTGACCATATAACCGACATATCCTAGTGTTATGACTCTTACTCTATTTGTTCTGGTAAAGAAAAGCTTCGGGTCACTGATGGTTCTTTTTCTTCTATCTCTGGTAAGGGTAGTGTCCGTGTTACTTCTTCTGTTTCCCTTGGCTCTGTTCTTTATGTTCTTAAGTTTAACATTAACCTCTTATGTGTGTGCCACCTTACCAAATCCTTGAATTGTTATGTCATTTTTTTTTTGTCTCGATGTGGTTTTCAAGATTTGGTGACGAAGAGGATTATTGGCAGTGGACGTGAGGAAAAAGGGACTCTATCTTCTTGATCTAGGAACATCCGCTTTACCTGTTGCTTAGTCCTACACGTGTGGGCATAGTGACAACAGTATCGTTGACTCTGTGATGTTGTGGCATCAACGTTTGGGCTACCCTTCTTTTGGTGTTATGCAGAACAAATTGCCACACTTGTTTTCTTCCATTCCTTCTTCTCATGTATTTCAGTGTGAACCTTGTTTGTTTGCCAAACATTGTCGTTCTCCTTATCCCTATCATGGTAACAGATCCAATATTCTGTGATGTTATCAGCTCATTTGGAACCAGTTTCGTACTCACATTCAAATTGTTTGTTTTGATAAAGGGAGTGAGTATATGTATGGGGGGCTCCTACAGTTTTTTACTGACCATGGCATTATCCATCAGGTTATTTGTGTTGACATCCTTCAATAGAATGGGGTGCCTGAGAGAAAAAACCGCCATTTGTTGGAAGTCACTAGGAGTCTCCTATTTGGCATGCATGTGCCCAAGACTTCTTGTTCTGAAGCACTTCTTACTACTGCTTTTTTAGTCAAGCACATGCCCACTAAACTTCTTGGCTCCAAATCCCGGTTGGACTGGTTGTCTCCACAAACTTCTGTTTTTTCTCTTCTTCCCAAGGTGTTTGGGTGTGTCTGCTATGTTTATGTCAATAAACCTGCTAGTACTAGGCTTGACCCAAAGGCACTCAAATGCCTTTTCCTTGGATATTCGTCCTCTACTAAGGAGTATAAATGCTACCATCCCTCTTCTCGAAAGCAAATTCTCTCCACAGATGCCACCTTCTTTGAATATATACCTTTCTTCACTCCTTCTCAGCATCCTCTTCAGAGGGAGAATAGTGGAAATGAAGAGGCTGTTGATATCCCTTTCCTCCCACCTTTACCGACTTCTCCATTTCTGTTTGATATTGGGAAACATAAAGAAGGGGCTGTTGTTGATATTGATGATCAATTATGTGTTGCTGCTAGCAATGAAAAAGAGTTTTTATTTTTATTTTTTTTATTTTTTATCCCAAATATTATCTGGGACCCGGGCCAGCCCCTGAGATTTTATTAATAACCAAAATTAATAAAGAATACAAAGGGGGGACATTCCACCTTACCCCAACCTGAACAGCTAAACTCTCAGAATCTCTCAAACCAATCCTTACTAAACCCATACACAGGAAAAATTTCAAATTTGCACTACTTTCTAAGAATCGGCAGACCTACCATGCCCTCCTTAAGAATCTATTTCAGAGTTCCCAAAGGCAAATTAGCAAGCCGGAAATTGGATGAAGCTCCAGAGTCACAGGCTAGATTAGCTAACCAATCAGCAGCCCTGTTGCTCTCACGATACACGAAAGACACTGAAGCCCTTGAAGAAGCAACAAGAACCAGAACCTCCTGAAACCAATACCACCCCTTCCACAGGTTACACCTCCTTTTGTTAACCATCCTGACAATGGGGGCAGAGTCAGAGTTAACCACCACATTAGAAAAACCAAGCTCATGGCACAAGAATAAGGTATCCCTAAGAGCTCTCAATTCAGCAATGGAATTAGTGCAAAGCTCATAACAATTAGAGAATGCTGCCAAAGCCACTCCATTCGAATCTCTGATGATACCTCCTCCCCCCTCAAGCCCAGGGTTACCTTGACAAGCACCGTCCACATTAAGTTTAATAGAGGCAAAAGGGGGACACCAATAGATAGGGAGGGGATGTTTCAACTTGGGTATCGGAGCCAAGAGACCAAAGCACTGCAGAATCAAACAATCTCTGGCAGATCCCTGTCTACCAACCTTAGTAGGTAACAGAAGCTCTTTCACCCAGGTTTTAATGCACTGGATGATGAAGCTAGAAAAATGCCTTTTTTCCCCATGTCTTCTATTGTTTCTTTCCTTCCAGAGTTTCCAAACAATCAGAGCTGGAAGAATTCTTGTGATAAAAGCACTGTGACAGTGGCAGCCCGCCAATCCCTGCCAGAGAGATATGCGATTCCTGACACCTTGGTAGGGAGGAGCTTCTATGTCAAAAATACTGGAGAAGTAAACCCAGACTTTGGATGCCGTCCGACTTGAAACTAGACAGTGGTCCGTCGTTTCCCTCCTGGGGCTTCCACAACAAACACATTTAGATGCCAAGAGAATGCCACCGCCATTAAAGAATCATCAGTTGGAATCTTTCCATTCATGAGTTGCCATGAAAAGAAACCCACTTTCACTGGGAGGGTAGAGTTCCAGAGCCACTTGGCATAGGGAACAACAGGAGAAGCACTCCTCACTTCGTTCTTGGCAGCTTTTTTTTTTTGGATGAATAAAAATATATTACGAAGAAAAAAGAAGGAATATACAAGCCCAAGGGCAAAAGAGCCGAAACTAGGGACCAGTTAGGGCGCAAAATGGAAGATGGGAGGCCCCAGGAGACAACAATGAGCCTGTTCCTTGGGGAATCCTTAACATCCTTGAGGGGGAGGGATCTAACTTTAGATCAAACATAAAAAAAGATGGCCTTCCAAATCATGTCTAAGGAGCGGGAGTTGGATGTCCATCTTCTGAGGTTTCGTTCCATCCAAATGTGGGAGATAGTGGCGCAGAAGGCGATCTTGCCAGCCGAGTCGCAAATTGACTTCCCTCCGAAGGTCATGTCGATCCAAATCCATTCCCTGCTGAGAGGAAGAGGAGTGTGCCGACCAGGCCAGCAATGGCGAAGAACTCGGGTCCATATGGAGGAGGCAAAAGGGCAAGTGAAAAATAGGTGATCGACGTCTTCAGTCCCGTTCCAACAGAGACAGCAGCTGGAGGGGACCTGAATATGCCGATGAAGAAGAAAGGCTTGGGTAGGAAGACAGCTTGCAAGGGCGCGCCAAGCAGTGAGGCTATGCCGAGGAATGTGGCCACGAAACCAAACAACTCTGTACTAAGGACAAGGGGTCCCTCTATGTCTAACCAAATCCCAAGCGGAGCGAGAGCTGAATCTGCCCGAAGGGGAAGGAAGCCATAAGATGGTGTCGCCTCGCCTCTATGCCTGGGGGGATGGGGGGAAGGGAGCACCGAGGTCGGCAAGGGGGGGAGGGGAGGGGGAGGGGACCACGAGCCACCTGGAGATGATAGCGGCAACAGAGGCAGATCTGTCCAATCCGGAGGAGTAAATATCTCTAGGGCTGACAATGGAAGAGAGAACACCAGAAGGGTGCCACTTGTCAAGCCAAAGCAAGGTAGTCGAACCATCATCAATCCTGCTCGAAATGGCATCTCTGGCTCGCTGCCTCACCTGAAGAATTCTGCGCCAAACCCAAGAAGAATCAGCCCGAGGGCTAACGGACCAAATAGAGTCACTGCGCAGGGGTCCAGAATACACCCAAGAAGTCCAGATGGAGGATTTGTTGGTGAGGATCTTCCATATGAGCTTGAATCAATGTGGTCCATTAGCAGCTTTAGTAGTGAAACAACCATCACTTGCAGGGGTCCAAACCAGAACATCTTCCCTATCAGTAATGGCAAAATTACCTGAAGTAATGATGTTTCTGATAGAGGCAGAATCAATGTGGTCCATTAGCCCCTGCTTCCAAGAGCCATCCTCTTTAACCGCATCCTTAAGGAGAACCTCTAAATCAATCAAGAGACTATTGTCCACTGCATCCAATAAAGGACCAGCCCCAGACCAATTGTCCAGCCAGGGCATTCCTCCAAGACTTAGAACCAACACTAGGCGATCCAGCTAAAACCATATGAAGATTCTTGAAGAATTTAGCCTTGAAAAAACCACTCTAAAGAGATTGTTCAGAGAGAACCCTCCAAATCCTCTTAAGCCTGAGCAAGAGACCAACATCCTTCAGAAGCCTAACCCCCAGACCACCTTCTTCCAGCGGCCTACAGACCCTCCGCCAACAAACCCAGTGCTTATGGCTGCCCCACTCAGAGCTTCCCCAAAGGAAATCAACAAAAATACTATAAATTCTCCGAATAACTTGCTTGGGCGGATCCAAGGTGGCAAGAACATGGATCGGGAGGGAAGGGAGGATATGTTTTAAAAGAGTGACCTATCCCCCAACAGATAAAAGTCTCCCCTTCCAACCCGCAACCTTGTTTCTTATTTTCTCAACAAGACCATCAAAGAAACAGATTTTCAGTCTTCCGGAGTGAAGAGGAGCTCCCAAATAAGTGATTGGAAGGGCCTTCCTCGAAAACCCTGTAATTTCCCCTACCATCCTGGCTTTAGCAGGCGAAGCCTTGTCACCTAGCACAAAACAACTCTTCTGTCTATTGACAAGCTTTACACCTGTGAAGAAAACCCATGATTTGCTTGAGCGAGCCTTTTAAGCCCCTTGAGAAAATTATAGTATCATCTGCAAAGAGACAGTGGGAGATCTCGGGACACCCTCTTTGAAGCTTGAAATAAGAAGCATGCCCAGCAACAAACAACTCCTTAATACCCTTGCTAAGGACCTCCTCTGCCAGGATAAACAGAGCAAGAGATAAAGGATCCCCCTGCCTCACTCCCCTGGATGACTTGAAGAAACCCGACTGGCTGCCCTCCAGAACAATAGAAAACCAGCAGTTCTCAACCGTCTTCCTGATCAAGCTGATGCAGTTGTTACTAAAGCCAAACTGAGCAAGAACCATCCAGAGGAACTTCCATTCCAAGCGGTCATAGGCCTTAGCCATATCCAACTTGAGAATAACATTGCCACCCCTAGTCTTCTTATTCAGATCTTGAGTTACTTCTTGAACAATAGAAATATTATCATGAATGCACCGGCCCTGGACAAAAGCGCCTTGTTCCTCTGCCACTAAGAAAGGAAGAACCCCTGCCAGCCTCGTCGTAATGATCTTAGCAATGATCTTATATGAAAATTACAAAGACTGATAGGCCTCATGTCACACCCCGGCCCGGTTCATAAGGGCCAAATGTGACTAGATGTCTCTGACATCCAACCAATCCACCAGGATCGCATGTGTAGTACCCTATTTACAACAATTATCACAATACAGAATTTAAACGCAGCGGAAGCAATTTAAATATTAGAGCATAAGGCAGTAATAAAGAAGTCTAGTGATAATGCAGTTATATATATATATATATATATAAAGTGAAGTTTGAGTTACATAGACTATCTCACACAGTAACCCAAAACAAAAAGATATATCTACATAAGATTAGATATACAAAAGTGTTTTATAAACAAAAAGAGAGGAGATAGCCTGGTCTGTTAGGCAGTTCAAGAGAAGGCACAGTCGTCACACGAGAACGAGACATCATGCTCCACAAGAAGCAGAGTATCAACTCCAAGAGCTGTAGGAAGGTCCTGAGTAGAAGAAACTCCCACAGAAATAACCACAGCAGAAGTAGTATCATCTGAAAAATAAGGTATACCACAAGGGTGAGTTCCACTGAGCCCAGCAAGGAAAAGCATACAAGCATATGCAGATAGTCCATGATGAATGACCTAAATTAAACATGCTCCTAACATGGATACTAGGTCTCATGAGGTATAAGTACTACTATAATAGAATGGTAGCCTCGGTCCCGGAAACACATAACCAGACGTCGGTCACCCGAGCGAAACCATTCTACTACGGTGGAGACTCAACAGCTCAGACATCAAACATCTGACGCTAACGAACCCCCAGTGACTAACCCTATTGTTTGTTCCCACTCCTGCAATGTTCTTCGAAAATGGGACAGTGAATTGCATTCCGGAATCATCCCTTCGGACCTACCACGGGTTATCCAACACCTCTCCCCTGTTGGTAAGGGCCGTAGTACTGGGTTTATGCCAATCCTAATCATATGTAGTCTAATATAATGGCATATGTTTCAATAAGAATAATAATAAACTGAGCAGTAACATCATCATAAATCATAGAGTTCCAAGAACAATAATATGTGCAATGCAATATGCAGATGCATCCTAAATCATGCACATCTAATGCAAAGAAATAAAAGCTAATAAACTATATGACCAGAGTTGTAGGAATGATGCATGATATGGCATACTTAACAAAACAACAATTAATTTCACAAACATACCAAAATTAAGGTCAATTTCCCTTACCTGAGATAGCAGACTAGCCTAGCCAGATAGAATCCCAAAACTCCAGGTAAACCACACAAAGACAGGGTTTAACAGTCCTAGATAGACACAAAATATCATGAATTAGTTATGGAAAGAGTCCTAGGTCAAAGCCCTAACATCTGGGTTCAAGATTAGACCAAAATAATGGACCAGATTCACAACAGGGACCCTATGGTCGACCGGTTGCAGGCCTGCAACTCCATCCGGTCCAAAAGTCAGAATTGGTGATTTTTTTATGTGTTCCTTGGATCTTGACATGCAAGACTTCAATTTCATATTTTAAGCCTTATTTAAAGTGGGTTAGTAGAATTGGGTTAATTAAACCCAAAACCACTAACCAATTTGGGGATTTGGTCAATTTAGCCTAATTTTCTATACTAGGGTTTAATAGGGTATAACGTTCAATTATAATTGAAGGATAAGAAGAGAAATTCAGGTTATTTTCCTATTTAGGTCAAATTGGATCCAATCTTCATGATGAAATTGGGGATTTGGTCAAATTAATTTCAATCCTTTAGCTTAGGACTGAATTGGGTTTAAAACCCAAATGAAATTAGGATAAAGGAGAGGAAGGATAGAGGCAGCAATCATGATCATGGTCTACCTGAACCTGAAGATGCAATTGATGATGGCAACCTTTAATTGTAAGCTCCAACTATGACCTCAAATGGTAGTCTCCAAGTTCCAAACCCAATCTTCAAGCTAGGCTTCAAACTCTAAGTGTAAGCCCTCGTACTTCCTTCTTCTTCTTTCTCTAAGGTTCCAAAGCTGAATCAGTTTTGGGTTGTGTAGGAATGAAATGACAAATCTAAGGCTAAGTATCTCTTATATACTAATGCTCTACTGAGGCATGTTTGCCTCAGTTGGGTAAAATCAGTTTTGAAAATGTGCTTCTTAAATCTAATTACATATAGAATTAATTAGATAATTAGCTATATCTAAGTCAATTGGATGATGTCATATGACATAAGGGGGAATCCAGCTGGGGTAAACTATAGGAATCTGGATTCCACATTGGGGATGTGGGTCGCGCAATTAATAGTTACCATTCTGCCCCTAGTATTCATTTTAAACAAATAAATTATATATATACATATAGGAATAGATTATAACTTACAAATCAGTTTAGGAAATGGAGAGATTCCACATGCGTTCGAAGCAGCAAATCTGACACAAGTAATTTAGGTACTGGGAGCGGGCAAGATTTTCAGACTCAAGAATAGCTAGCTGTGATGACTCCCTGGAATCCTCCATAGGTGAGTCTAGGAGTTGATCTGCATCTTCACCTGATGCAGCCCACAGCATTGAGGCAACCATAGACACTGAACTAGAACTTGAAATCACACAAGTTCCAAAGTTCAAATTTGCAGTGGATTTCACACCTCAGGTCAACCATTACCTCAGGGTTGTCCTTTTTAGGGATTAACACTAGGTTGGCGGAGGTGAAATTCCTCGGAAGGACACCACCTTCAAAGAAATCCTTGACCGCTGCCCAAACATCATCGCAAACCACATCCAAGCAGGAAGTAAAAAAATATCCGGAGAAACCATCTGGGCCCGGCGCACTGTTGCAAGACAAAGCAAAAACAGCCCCCTTCACCTCCTCTATAGACGGTGTCAAAAGAAGAGAAGCATTATCCTCTTCAGTTACCAACTGTGGGATCCCAGAAAGAAGCTCCTCATCTACCAAGCAGCCATGAGAAGTAAAGATGCCTGAGAAATGGCGCACAGCCTCAGCTTTCACCCCATCAGGGTCATGAATCCAATCACCATTTTCCCCTTTAATTTTCTGGACATCAGCCTACCTTCTCCTGACCTTAACCATGGAATGAAAAAATTTAGTATTTCGATCCCCTTCCTTCAGTCAAGTGACCTTGGATTTTTGCTAACAGAAGATTTCCTCCTGCAGCAACACCTCCTGTAGAGCTTCTTGGCCTCCACAAGATTATCTTTGGAGATGTAATCGGCCCGCTGGTCAAAATCCGTTTCCGCTCTGCTAACTGAGTCCTTGCATCCTTAACCTTTTGATGAATGTTGCCAAAAACCTCTTTATTTCATTTGCGAAGAGCACTGCGAAGCCCTTTAAGCTTCATGAATAACACAAAAAGGGGCGTGCCAGCCACCGGCTTGTCCCAAAGACCCTTTACAAAGTCTAGAAACTCAGGGTGTCGTAGCCACATTTGTTGGAATTTGCAAGCTGAAAAAGTGTGATGGGTAGCAACCGAGAAAGTGAAACCAATAGGCGCATGATTTGAGCAGGTTCTATTAAATGGTTGACCAAGTACCTGGGAAAAGCACCCACCCAAGCAGTATTCACCAAGAACCGATCTAGTCTGGCCATCACCCTGCCTACACCTGACTGGTTGTTCGACCAAGTAAATATGTTACTAGCATATCCTGCATCAATAAGGCCAGCCTTGCTAAAAAAATTCCCAAACTCCTCCAAAGAAAGTGAATAAGCCGGTCTACCACCCGTCTTTTCCAGCGGGGAAACAACAGCGTTGAAATCACCCCCCACCGACCAAGGTAAAGTGACAGAATGAGAGAACGCCTCGAGTCTCTCCCACGTCTAGGTCCAGCACCAGCACCTTGGCATTCCAAAGTAACAAACTGAGAGTGCCCTTCCACTACTCGAACTTGCCACGACGCCTTCCAAAAAACCCATAACCTGTCCAAAATATGCATCATGTCCATGCCAATCCTGCGCATGACCATTCGTGCCTTAGAGACTTGCGCTTTAGGTTCAGCCACCGCAACAATATCCACTTTAAGTAAGTTTACAAGTGTTCTCAGCCGCCTACTCGTAGGCTTATTCCCAACTCCCCTGGCATTCCAAAAAATGCAGCTCATTAAGCAAGGTTGAAGGAGCCCACCGTCGACCGCATTGATCTTGTGACCCGCAGATGAGACCCCTCCATAGCCTGTCGGCTATGCTTTGCCTTTAGAATTTTCTTCCTCCTATACACCTGGCTTGCGCTGAGGAAGGCAGCCCGAGGGGGCAACCGTTTCTTAACCCGTCGACCAATAGGCGCTGCTGCCCTTTACTCAGTTTCCGACCTCTCACAGGTTCTACGAATCCTCCCATCGAGAATGGCATTGAAGGCCTTGAAATTGTCCAGCAAAGCCTCATGGCTTAGCTCCATAACCGCCATATCCGACCCATGCCAATCATCCTTCGTGCCAGCAGGCGCTGTCCTTCCAGCAATGAAAAAAAGAGTTAGTTGTGTAAAAAAGAAGTGAATGCTTGAAAGGAAAGGGAAATAAGACCTACCAAGAGTCCTCTTTGGATCCACATCCTGAGCTCCATCATCCTCAGTCAGGTGACATCCTGCCTCTTCCTTTTGATTTAGACCTTCCTATTCCTGTTAAAAAAGGAAAGAGTGCTTGCACTAATCTTGTAGCCCAGTTTGTTTCCTATGATGCTCTTTCTCCTACAGGTGTTGCCTTCACTGATGCCCTCTCTTCTATTTCCATTCTCAAGAATGTCATTGAGACTATTTCTGATCCAAACTGGAAGCAAGCCATGTCTAAGGAAATGATGACACTTGAGAAGAACTGCACTTGGAAACTGGTTGATCTTCCCAGGGGAGAGATGGGTCTACATTATTAAGTATCGATCAGATGGTACAACTGCGAGATGCAAGGCCCGGTTGGTGGCCAAAGGATACAACCAGGTGTATGGAATTGATTATCAGGAGGCATTTGCTCCTGTAGCTAAGCACAACTCAATAAGAGTTCTCTTATCTTTGTTTACGGAATAAAGATTAGCAATTGTATTAGTTGGATGTGAAGAACGCTTTCCTCCATGGTGATCTACAAAAGGAAGTGTACATGTAGACTCCACCTGGCTTCAAGTTTCCCTCAGCTGAAGGGAAAGTGTGCCTGCTCAAGAAAGCACTATATGGTCTCAAATAGTCCTCGACGGCTTGGTTTGAGAGGTTTAGACAGGCCATTTTGAAGAATGGTATTCCCAGAGCGAAGCCCTGACCATACTCTATTTACTTGACGAGGCAATGGTACTATCATAACCCTTTTTGTCTATGTTGATGACATTGTAGTGATTGGAGATGACAGGGTTGAGATAGGTAGGCTGAAGACCTACTTGGCTCAACAATTTGAGATTAAAGAAGTCCCCTAAAGTACTTCTTGGGGATTGAAGTGTCAAGGTCTAAGAAGGGAATAAATATATGTCAAAGGAAGTTTGTCCTAGACTTGTTGAAAGAGATAGGGATGTTGGGTTGCAAACCAGCAAACTCTCCTATTGATCAGAATCATAAGCTAGGAGAAGACTGTGGGCCTTCCCTTGTTAATGTAGGAAAATATCATAGGCTTGTAGGGAAGTTAATTTATCTCTCTTTGACTCGCCCAGATATCACCTATGTAGTTGGGGTGGTGAGTCAGTTTATGCATGCCTTCAAGAGTGGGCACTTGGATGTTGTATATCGGACCCTCAGATACTTGAAGTTTTCTCCAGGAAAAGGTCTTCTATATGCCAAGTACAACCATTTGAGAATTGAAGACTACATTGATGTTGATTGGGCTGGTTCAGTTTCTGACAGGCGATCTACATCTGGCTATTGTACTTTTGTGGGTGGTTATATGGTCACATGGAGGAGTAAAAAACAACTAGTTGCGGCTTGGTCAAGTGCAGAGGCAGAATTTAGAGCTATTGCTCATGGAGTATGTGAACTCCTATGGTTGAGAAGGCTGGTCCAAGAGTTGGGATTTGATACTGAGGCACCTATGAGACTCTATTGTGATAACAAGGTTGCCATAAGTATAGCACACAACCCTGTCCAACATGACAGGATAAAACACATTGAGGTGGATCGACATTTCATCAAGGAGAAGAATGACTCTAGCTACATTTGTACTCCTTTTATTAAGGTAGGTGATCAATCAACTGACATCTTTACCAAGGAGCTCATCCCTCATTAGTTTAGTACCCTGTTATGCAAGCTGGGACTATATGATATTTATTCTCCAGCTTGAGGGGGAGTGTTAGAGTTTATGTAATAAGGGTAGTTTGGGTACTAGTTAAATACCTTGTTTTTTTATGTTGTAATTTTCCTGTTTTACCTTTTACCTCCCTAGGGAGGTGGTTGGAATTCTCCTTCATATTAGTAAATCAAATAGGGGAGAGGAAATACACTCTGTACCATTCGGTTGCGCATCTTCTTCTTCTCTTCTCACCTCCTATCTTCTCCTCTCTTCTCTTGATTTGATCTCTACACCATTTCCAACTCTTCTTTGGTATTTATGTTGTCTCATTGATGGATTTACACCTTTGCCGGTGAACTGCATTCGTTCCTTGTTTTTGGTCTTTTCTCTTTTCTTATTTTTGGTTATTTATCTTTCTAATTGTGTCCTCGTTGGTTTGTCAATTTTGTTTTTTCACAATCATTATTTTTCCATTTTGGTAGAATGACTCACTTCTCCAATTGATATTTATGTATAAAAAAAGGAAAAAGGACAATCATTCCCTTAGGCTTGAAATAGAAAGCCTATTATGATGACCAACCCAAATTTTCCTTAGAAATAGTAACCCTTTCTCTTAAAACTCTAGAATTAGAAGACTATTCTATTGAGCCAAAACAGCCAAATTACTCTTACAAGTAGTAGCAAAATTCCTATTGATATTTATTTTATGTATAAAATAGGCAAGTAATAAGTTTCCATATTAATGTTTCATGTATGAATTAGGCAAACGATAAACATACCCTTATGCTCTCCCTATTGATATTTATATATATACACGAGGCAAACTATATTCATGCAGCTGTGTGATTACAACTAAAGTCACAATATGATTTCCATTACATCAGATACCATGTTCTGTCAACCTCCTCCTCAAATTGTTGCATTGCTAACCGTTACGTCCAAATTACTTGCAATATAGTCAAACTGGGCATACCAAAGCCATTAGTGAGAAATATTCCCCACTTGGCCAGTTGGTCCTCAGTCTTCACACTGGGAGTGCAAGTCCACCATTTAAAAGAAAAAGGGCATACCCAGTGCACGAGGTTTCCGCCGCTGCGGGGTCTTGGGAGGGTCATAATGTACGCAGCCTTACCCCTGATTTCGCAAAGAGGCTGTTTCCAGACTCAAACCCTGACACTTTGTCACAATGGAGCAACCTCTATCGTTGCAAGTCCACCATTTAACTTCTCCTTAATGGGGTGGAGGGTGGAGATTTACCCCTTTGTGTGTTGTCTTTTCATGCTGAACTGGGTGACACTAAAAGCTTCCTTCTCACAATAATGGCTTGTGGTACTGGTTGTACAGTTTTAGGCCATACCCTCGAGTTAGTTTGGACATTGATACAAAATGTTGAAAAAAATGGACAAAAACTTCCAAAGCGTCAGGATTCGTTGCAACCTGTCTAAGTGGATGTACTAATCGTTCAATCCCAGTTAATGTCTTGTATTTACTTAATTGAACTTATCTCAGCCTTATCACAGCTAAATATGGTCAACTACATTAATCTTGTTTCGCCATTCAACTATCTAAGGCCGTGTTTGCTGTTAACTAAAAGCCATTTATATCATTTTCTTACCAATTCTGTCCAAGTCCTTTTCATTCCACTTCTTGTTCTTTTAACTCTTGTCTGCACTTTAACATGGTGACTGCATGCCTATACCAACAAGCTAATAGAGCTTTGCCTACAGTGTGACCTAAAAATCCTTTAACATCACCTGGTCCATGTGCTTCCTTATTTTGGTGGTTGTAGAAACATAAACTTAGTAGTCCTTTGGTGTTTAGAAACTTTATAGGTTCTAGGTCCAAATGCAAGGGGGAGGCCGCCTCCAATTTCCTCTATAATAGACCTTTACCAAGGTTGGCTAACAAATCCAACTTTATTCTTCAAATCTGGCCCATCTTGTTTCTCTAAAGTGCCCTCTCTTGTCCCTCTGTATCTCCATGTCTACTGCCCAATATCTCTAATTTTTATATTCGGATTCTATGAAGTTCTGAAAAACTCCAGAACTTCAGCTGTGTGGCAATATATTAGTTGAAATGTTTCTTTCTTAATTATTCATTATTTCATCAGATGTTAGAATATTCTTTGTAACAAGGGAAATATTGAAGTTTATACACTTTTTTTTTTGTTTTTTTTGGGTGAATAAGGAAGTTTATACACTTGTTTACATTTACAGTTCACTAAGATTATACTAATGCCTTCCCAGTAGAATAAAATTTTTTCTCTATCTTTTCTTCAGATTGTTGCATTAGATACACTATCTTTGACATGAAGTTCTTAAAATTTTGTGGTTGCTAGTTTAGGTCCTAGCAACCCAAACTTTTTTAAGGAGAGACCTTCCCTTTTCCCGCAGGCTAATTTTATGGATATTAATTCTAAATTGGTATATCAAGCTGGTGATGGATCCTCCAATAAAGATCACCAATCAACCAGTCTCTTGAAAGGTCAACCTCAAACAACTACGGTATTGTTGGGCAGGACCTTCTATTACTCTGTTTTGCCTTTGTCACTGTTCAGCTTCATCTGGTCACACTGTCCTTTTTGTAGGTTCCGAATGGCGTTCACCCTTCTAATTTCTATTTGCATGAAAGAGATTTAGAACCAATCTCCAATATGACAAGATTTCCTTGGAACCCTGATCCGATGGACATGAAAGGCATGACACCAAATGTTGAGACGCACCATAGAGACAATAGAAGGGAGTTCCTTATCAACAGTGACAGGTTAGTATCTGTTTTTTCTCTCCACTGAAATTTTCTTGTTGGTTCCTATGATTATTTGTTTTCATCTTCTATTGATTGGTGACAAAATTTATATGTTAAAAATGTTAATTTTTTGTTGTCTCCGAAAAATTGTGGGTTAATAACGTTCAGCCATGTCCTGAATGTATTCACCACTCATAAAGATAATCTGTGCCATAACGAAGTAGAGATTTTGGTTATAAAAAAGGTTAGGTTGGTTGAAAGGAACAATAATATCTTTTAACAGGAAAGATCAGGAAAACCAAGAATACTTTAAAAATTGGAAAAAACTCACCAAGAATCAGATGTGATGTAGAAGAAGGTAAATAGCAGTATAGTAGTTGCTATTCTGGTTCAAAGCACAAAGAGTATTTTCTAACAAGAGAGATCAGGAAAATCAATTATACTTAAAAAAAGGGCATACCAAGTGCACGAGGTTCCCGCCGCTGTGGGGTCTGGGGAGGGTCATAATATAGGCAGCCTTACCCCCGCTTTGTGGGGAGGCTGTTTCCCTACTCGAACCCGTGACCACTAGGTCGTAATGGACCTTACTGTTGTGCTGAGGCCCGCCCTCTCCAATTATACTTTAATAGCTGAAAAGAACTTACTAAGAATCATTTTTGATATAGACGTAAAGTAGTAGTAGCAATATAATAGTGAGTTGGCATCCTTACTGCAGCTTGTGGCTAATAATTCTCGGATACAGCAAAGATGGATAGTAATTCTTGAGGAATCCTTGACCAGAAATTTCTTGGACCATTACTTGATTTACAAAGTAGCTCATGGCATGCTTATATAGGCTCTTTTTGGTTCCTAATTCTGCTATGAACAGACAACTACTCTACGATTATGTACTTGACTTTTGCGTGTCCCAATTACATTTTTAACAACTCTAGTAACTGTTTGATCCCTTTCCCAAACAAGTACAAATAAAAACCCCAAACAATATTCTTAATCAACTTCTTCCTAACATAGAGTCCTACATTGCTTTCCATCTTTTTGTGAAGTGGCCATATCTTTTCCAAAACAGTTTGAAGTCACTATAGTATAATGTCCTAAAACACTTAAGTAGTCCATCCAAACCTGGGCAGACATAAACTCCTTTGCTGTTTAATGGGTTTTCTAAATATGAGAGATCATTGTTTCAAGTAAGAGATGCTTATGTGTCTCGTGCTCCTTAAATCATCCCAAAAGTTAATATTTCCCATCCACACACACACACATACACCCCCAAAAAAAAAAAAAAAGCACTTGATATGTTTCTCCATAGAAACCTCTTTAACAACCCAGCCAAAATGGGCATCATCAGGGCATAGATCCTGGTTAAGACTGGAGTTGAGTTTGATCTGAACTCAGTATCAAGCCTTCTGTAAATTGTAATGCAAAAAAAAAAAAAAAAAGGCAGGGGGGGGGGGGAGGGGGAGCGTATAATCACTATGTGAAAAGGCCTGAACTCTTTCTGCAAAACATGTTTCACAATATAGAAAAAGATGAGAATTAACACGCTACAAGTTGTTGTATTTTATTGGCCGAGGCAAAATATAAAGTTTGTGATGTCACATTGTTATTATGATCTTAGAGTAGAAGCTTTACCCTAAATATTATATGGGCTGTCTGGAACATAAATAAAGGAACATGTACCAAGATAATGTTAGTAGCCTCAAGCTTCAGGCTTGCTACAATATTATGACAAACTTCCTCCGGTAACAACTTAGGTTTCCCTCTTGGCTACTTCCAGTTCTTTTCCTTGCAAGGCTGGAGCTTCTCATCCTTGTCCATACACTCTTTAGCAAAGGCTGCTGCATAACCCTTTATCTATGGCTGCATCTGGGTGTTAGGCTGTATATTGTAATATGTTAACTTTGGCAATGTATCTCTGATCATTAACAACATTTTCCTTCAATTAGAAATAAACATTGGATGAGTGAGTGTCTTTTTTATTTTTTGCTACTTTACCAGTGAATGCTCCATATTATCCTTTTTTCGTTTAATCTTTCCATAAATGCTGTGAATCCTGTGATTTCTGTAGTACCTGGAGTTTGGGTGTATAGGTCAACATTTATAAAATTACCCCTCTGACTGTTATTGAGTGTAGAATTTTCCCTATACTGGTACCTGGTATTGCTCAGTTTCTTACAAGCTTTTAAGTAATATCCTCACAGGGGGGTTGAAGGTCCATCTCGCAGTAATGTTGTAGATAATTTTGTGAAGGCAAATGAGAACACTGCAAGCACTGATACCAACTTTCATTTCCCTACCTTGTATGAAGAGCATGCTTCTTCTGCCTCAGAAGGTAATGGCTGTAGTTCACTACAACAAAAGATTGATTATTGTTGGAATCCAATATTACTTTGTCTCATAATTTGTTAAGTTTTTCTTTTTGTATAGCAGAGGGCCTCTTACCTGGCATAGAAGGTTTTCAAATTATTGGTGATGCTAAACCAGGAAACACACTGCAAGCATGTGGGTATCCTGTAAATGGAACTTCTCTTTGTATATTTCAGGTAATCACTTTCTCGATTTTTTTTTTACGTAAGAAATTTGAAAGTTCCCGGACTAGGAATAATGCTTGCATTCTTTTTGATGAACTGTATATAATGTATGTTTACAACATTGGATTGCATGTCTAGTGGGTTCGTCATCTACAGAATGGCACTAGGCAGTACATTGAGGGTAAGCATTTCAATGGGGTTTAATAAATTGGATGTGTACCATAGCTGTTATCCTCAAATTTGGAGGGATCATGTATTGAATATTCCTTATAGGTTCTCTTTTCTTGGAGCAGGAGCCACAAATCCAGAATATGTGGTGACAGCTGATGATGCTGATAAGCTTATTGCTGTGGAATGTATACCGATGGATGAAAAAGGCTGTCAGGTTTTCCATCTGCTTCAACTGGAATTGTTTTAATTTTTTATTTCTGTTTTCTTAGATATCATACCCTGTCCTTGATTACTCACAGTTTAACATTTTAAGTTTCTGGCAATAAAGGTAAACAGTTTTTTTTCTCCCTCTATTAACTGGTTGTAAAGGTAGTAGGGAGGCTGATGCTAGATTCTACTTCTTTGTAAATATGGTCTGAGGTTAGAGAGAGAGAGAGAGAAAGAGGGAGAGGGTTAAGCGGGGATCCAGGGGGAGAGGGGAGGGAGAGATGTAGTGGATTATGGTCCGTGGTGAGCCAGTGATGGCCAGAGCCAGGGATCATTTGTTCCCATCATGCTTCATAATTGCAGATGCAACTGGCTCTCCTGCAATTGTTTTCCTAAATTCCTCCAATTTGCGACTTTCAAATAATTAATGCATACATAATCTTTTGTGTTTATAGAAATATCTCACAGTGAAAAAGTGTTTCATATTTTCTTCATAATATACTTGAGATTTATTTTGTTTGTATAAGGGAGCAAGCCATTGATCTTTTGTAGGGCGATTTGGTGAAGCTTTTTGCTAATGATCAGAAGAAAATAACATGCGGTATGTATCTCAAATTGATATTTATTTGTAATATAGATGGAGCCTTCCCAAAATTTTTTGAGACATTTGAAGACAATCAAGTTGCCATGTTATTTTATGGATATTACTCAATCTAGCTTAAACTGTTTTCTAAGTGAAAATGAGATCAGGTAGAAATCTGTTGTCTTAAATTTTCTCAACCACCCCTAAGTGGCTAAGTAACTGCTGTGCTGGATTGTTGAACTGTTTATGGCATGGTAATGCTTCCAATGATTCAAAATCTCTTAGTTTTGATTTGGATTGTATTTATACTCTCTTTCAGGATTTGACCAGGGGATTAATTGTAATATATTGATTTTAAGAAAATATATGGCCCAGCTTGGATCATGGCAGTCTAAACAGCCAGGAATGTGCATGTTCTGCATCTAATTTGTTGATTATCTGACATTAGATTCCCATTAAAGCAATTGATTCCACAACTTAGTTTAAATCACACTCCAAAACTTTAGGTGTGGATCTCAATCACTCACCGACTGACATGGGAATTGAAGCACAATGGTGGAGGATGCAATTCCCATGATGGACAGGTAAATCATGGTATCCAATGTAAATCACCACAATTACAGGCTGTGTGGATTCTCATGATTCAAACTCAACCTAATTGGTTTTCCTTTCCTCTTCTGCCTTGTACTTTAATTCTTGAGGATGTTTGTTTTAAATCTCAACCTGGTCAGCTAAAGCCGACTGATGCAGATCATGGTTGTAAATATCGCAGGATAAGGGCTTAACAGCCCCTGCCTACATTGTGGGCGGCCCCTTTAACTAGTTCTTTAAGGACGGTGTCTTCACTTTGTGCCCTCCTTTTGGTTAGTTATGGTTCAGTTCTGATTCTTTTATAATTTTCTAGTTTTTTATTTTCTTTTAATTCTAATGTGTCTTCTATTAGGATGTGAGACTAGAGTTTCTTTGTGCTAGTTTAAGAGAGATATTTGTCTCTCTTCTTTTCCTTTTCAGTTTCTAAGTGAGTTTTGGTCTACTGTGAATTGGTTGTACTAAGGTGACTGAATTTGTTTGTTTGTTTTTTTTCATCCCATATAAAGGTATGCAATTTGACTCATTATGCGATTTGTGACAAAGAGGATGAATTTCCTCTTGTGCTAAGCAGACCCGTGGTGGGTTGTTTGCGTTCTTTCTCCCTTTCTTATTGTTTCTTCTTCTCTTTAATTTTATATGTTCACACAGTACCCAAAACCTTCAGGTCGATTCCATCTGGTCAGTTTGGGTTGATTTATATCAGTTTCAGCTCTTCAAACTATCGTTGTTATTTGTTATAATTCTGCATAAACATACCCAGGCAATTTTTGTCTTATATTAGTTTGCTTATTCATATTTTATTCAATCCTCAAGTTGTATGCATTATACTGTCACAGTGTCCATTCCATAAAGCCACCATCACAAACCTTTTTATTCTCTGATTGAACCTATTGTAGCGTTCCTTTTGTTAAATTACAGACAGTCCCAACTCAATCAGATCCTTCAAAACCCTAGTGATTTCATTATTTAAGTTACTGCCATCTTTTTGAGAATCAATAGACCACTCGGCTGAACTTCTTCTGTTTCTGATTGAGTTGCGACAGTAGCCACATAATCTGCTCAACATCTCCTTTAGAGTGTTAGCTTTATTATTACAATTTATATGGCACATACCAATACATATTTGTACCAGCCCTCTGGAAAACAGTGCGAAGTGGGACCATTTTGATGCTATAAAATTAGGTCATTTAATGAAAGAAAGATATAGAAGTAATGGAATTATTGATATGAAAACGTTCTTCTGAATCTTCTTATGTTTCAGCTTAGGGTCTCTTTGGTATAGTTTAAATTTATGTTAATCTGGTTCACTTTTGCATTACTTTAAATGAGTAAGATAGAGTGGCTTATCTCCTTGTGTTCGACCCGTAGCTACGATTGACCCGTACGCTTGTGGTATTATTTCTTGACAAGCAAGTTTTTGGCGCCATTGCCAGGGATCGAACCTGGCTCATCTTGTTTCTCTTCTGTTTCAAAGAATGTGCGCTCAATCCAAAAATTTTCGCATGCCCAAACCCAACCAATCTTGGTGTACCTTATGGGATTTCATCACCTATGACGCTGCCCCTTGATTCGTTTGGGTGGTTTGGATTGGCATGTGACCCATTTTTGGAGGTGACCAACTTTGATAACAAGAAAGCAACATCGTGGGTGCTTTTGCTTGGAAACAAAAACGTATAGTAGTCCTCCACTCTACATCAGAATCCACTTGGAGTCATACGTAGGTGGCTAGTGAAGACTATACGAATTCCCTTGCTGTCAACCTATATGGCAACCTTATAGCTTTGGAATCATTGTTTCATTCTTTGAGGGGCAGATGCACCAACTGTCTTTAGCTTCCTCGTGTTTTGAGTGTATTTTCTGGTTGATGCAGGTTCATCATAGAAATTGGCTTATTTCTTTAGAAATAGGCCTAGGATTGGGTTATATGCATGTTGGGCCTTTGTTCCCAAGGGTTTTCTATGTATTAGGCCACTTTAATGAGCCTCAACTAGGGGTATATAGGTTGCATACGGGATTAGCCCAATACTTAGTTTATTTTTATGTTTTTTAATTGAACCGGTTCAAATTGGTTGCATCCAATTGGTTCAATTTAAGTGATCATGTGACTTGGTTAAGTGGTCATGTGATGTAAGTTGGGCTGGATTAGGACTCTATAAGTCCAGCCATGTTTTGAGTCTATTTCCTTTAGTAGTCTAGTTTTGTAGTCAGTGTAAGTTACCTAATTAGGTTAGGGATAGGGTTAGACCTTTCCTTTTTAGTGTCTAAGTCTATTTTTGAGTCAGGCCAGTAATGAATATGAATTTGATTAATAAAAATTAGCTTTATGCTTGCTGCCATTGCTGCTGCTCTTTGTGAGTGTATATCCTTGTGGATCTCAAGGTAGATAGGGTGGGTGGACTCCTGCGACTCCTTGCGTCTGTCCAGTTCCGGGAGGTTCTTCTTCTTCTTCAATCGAGCTTCTTCAAGCTGCTGCTGCTACCTTTGAAGGAGATCAAACCACTAAGTAATTTTAGTTTCCTGCATATATCCTTCCCCTCAATCCATCAAATCCTAACCTCCATTAAACTTGTAACTCCTACCTTAACTAGGACTCCCTCATAACTTCCGATTTGGCCATCAGTTTCAAACCAAACTTCTAGCATACAACCCCCACACTTCTCCCTACACTCGATCCTAAACCCAGCTCATAACTCCCACTCTATCCCCTCCATTCCTCCACTCCATTAAAATCCAAAACCTGCAACTCAATTCTGTCCAGAATTGCAGAATTTTAAAGCCTTCCCAAATCCTATTATTTATATGCCATAAAAGCACCCTAGACCTGCATATTAAAGCCATATAAGACCCATTCCCAAATTCCCATCCTAAACCCTAGAATTAACCTAAAACCTAGTGCTGTCCATTCGAACCAACAACCCCTTTTGCTATTGATCCTGTTATCTGGCTCCTAGTAGGTCTCTTATCTATCTAGGACTACATTACTACTCTTTTAATTTTTTTCTTTATAAAAAAAAAAAGGAGACTTCTTAATCTGTTTAGGTGGCTGAAGTATGGACTTGTGACTCAACCAACCGTCTTATTAGAATGCCACCTTCACCTCCACCTTTGACCATGGTTGACCAACCTCAGTCTAGGACTCTTAGGGATATGTTCTACCCTACTAGGGCTGCATAGCCTTCTTGCATCAGTCTAACAGCTGCTACAGGAAATAATTATGAACTCAAGACCAACTTCAATAGTATGTTACCCCATTTCCATGGGATGACCAATGAAGATGCATATCTCTTCCTTAGGGAATTTAAGGAGGTTTCTGTTCTGATTAAAGTCCAAAATTTGTCTGATGATGCAGTTAGACTTCGGTTCATAACCTTTGCTCTGAAGGATCATGCCAAGAAGTGGCTCTATAGACTGCCAACTAATTCCATTACTATATGGGATCAGTTTACAATTGTCTTCTTGAGAAAGTTTTTCCCTCTTCATAAAACCAATAAACTCAAGAGTGGCATTCTTCAATTTAGACAGAAACCACATGAGTCCTTCTCTAGATTCATGGAAAGGTTCAAAGATTTCCTGTTAGAATGCCCTCACCACGGTATTGACTCGTGGCAAATTTGCCAAATCATTTATGAGGGCATTGACTTTCAGACCAAGCAACTTTGGAGTCTATGAGAATGAGGCTTGGATATTTTTGACCAACTTGGCTGATAAGACTAGGGAGTGGGAATCCACCCAAGAGGCTGGAAGGACCACTAAGGGTTACGTCATTGAGGGTGTACCAGCCAAAGAAGCCAAATTAGATAGCCTCATCAAAAGGTTGTAATCCATAGTTCCTAAGGAGCCTGTCCTAGTTAACCAAGTCAATCATGTCTCCATGTGCAGTTGGTGCCATACACTTGGTCATCTTATGGAGGAATGCCCCAACACCTTTGCGGGTAATTGCAACACTGAGAATGTAAGTGCTCTTTACCAGAATATCCATATAGCAACACTTACAATCTAGGATGGAGAAATCACCCTAATTTCTGTTTGCCCCTCTGTTAGGGATGTTCCAGAAATGTTTGCGATCGAGTAAATAGCTCTACGAACGAATGGATCAGATCAAATTGGAAAATGGAAAGATTTGTACAAGTTATACGTTTCGCCACCACTTTGTGGAAAATCGTTAGGTATGAATATGTTAGATACCTGTGACTCGATTAGTGAAATAGTATCTCTCTCCAAAAAAACATCTTTCAGCAGTTCCCCCAGGAAATCATTGAAGCTTAAGTCCGGAGGCAAACACAAATTGAGCATGAATAGAATCAAACATGGACCTTAGTGACCGTGTGAGGATCTCAGTCTCCTGAGATCGAGTATGGAATTCTGTTTACTCACTTGAAATTGAGTATCTGTTTCCCTCCTTTTCCTCTTAGGATTGGAAATCCTGTATTTTACATATCCATACGATTAAGTCCTTAGGTTTCCGAAATAGTGTAATGTTGGAATTACCTGCAAAGGTGTTGGGGCATTCCTCCATAAGATGACCAGGTGTATGGCACCAACTGCACATGGAGACATGGTTGACTTGGTACCTTTTGATGAGGCTATCTAATTTGGCTTCTTTGGCTGGGACACCCTCAATGAGGTAACCCTTAGTGGTCCTTTCAGCCTCTTGGGTGGATTTCCACTCCCTAGTCTTATCAGCCAAGTTGGTCAAAAATATCCAAGTCTCATTTTCATCAGTAAAAAATGTAAATCCGGTAGGACACATAGACTCTAAAAGTTGCTTGGTCTGAAAGTCAATGCCCTCATAAATGATTTGGCAAATTTGCCACAAGTCAATATTGTGGTGAAGGCATTCTAACAGGAGATCCTTGAACCTTTCCATGAATCTAGAGAAAGACTCATTTGGTTTTTGCCTAAATTGAAGAATGTCACTCTTGAGTTTATTGATTTTGTGAAGAGGGAAAAACTTTCTCAAGAAGACAATTGTAAACTGATCCCATGTAGTAATGGAATTAGTCGGCAGTCCGTAAAGCCACTTCTTGGCATGATCCTTCAGAGCAATGGTTATGAACCGAAGTCTAACTGCATCATTAGACAAATTTTGGACTTTAATTAGAATACAAACCTCTTCAAATTCCCTAAGGAAGAGATAGGCATCTTCAATTCTTCATTGTCCATCCCATGGAAATGGGGTAACATACTATTGAAGTTGGTCTTGAGTTCATATTTATTTCCTGTAGCAACTGGTAGACTGATGCAGGAAGGCTGTGCAGCCCTAGTAGGGTAGAACCTATCCTTAAGAGTCCTAGGCTGAGGTTGGTCAACCATGGTCAAAGGTGGAGGTGAAGGTAGTATAAGGCTGTTGGTTGAGTCACGGGTCCACACTTTAGCCACCTAAACAGATTAAGAAGTCTCCTTTTTTTTTTGTTTTTTTTATAAAGAAAAAAATAAAAAGACTAGAAAAACAATAAAAACACGAGGGAGCTAAAGACAGTTGGTGCATCTGCCCCTCAAAGATTGAAACAATGATTCCAAAGCTGTAAGGTTGCCACATAGGTTGACAGCAAGGGAATCCGTATAGTCTTCACTAGCCACCTACGTGCGACTCCAAGTGGATTTTGATGTAGAGTGGAGGACTACTTTACGTTTTTGTTTCCAAGCAAAAATACCCACGATGTTGCTTTCTTGTTATCAAAGTTGGTCACCTCCAAAAATAGGTCACATGCCAATCCAAACCATCCAAACGAATCAAGGGGCAGCGTCATAGGTGTTGAAATCCCATGAGGTACACCAAGATTGGCTGGGTTTGGGCATGTGAAAAATTTTGGATTGAGCGCACATTCTTTGAAATAGAAGAGAAACAAGAGGAGGTTTTCTCTTTTTTTTTTAAAAAAAGAAAAGGAAAAAGAAAATAAAACACTTCGATTTACTTAAAAATAAGAAAAACAAAGTGGACAATTATCTCCCCAGCAACGGCGCCAAAAACTTGTTTGGTAAGACATAATACCGCAAGCGTACGGGTCAATTGTAGCTACGGGTCGACACAAGGAGATAAGCCACTCTATCTTACTCATTTAAAGTAATGCGAAAGTAAACTAGTTTAAGATGATTGAATTAAATTAACGGTCCTACACATGCATCTACCGAATTAACGTCCTAACCATTCTTCATCTAACCTATCAAAAACTAACGCGGATTACGAGATTGACGGATTAAAGTCACCACATCCACACACAAACAAAGAAAATAAATCCAAGAGATCAAAGAAATAAAACCTGAAGATTGCTTGAACCGGACTGAACTTGATTAGCTTCCTCTACTAGACTTGTATTCGCATCTACCAAATCTTAAAAAAAAATAAAAATTATCAAACTAAGAATCTAACAGAAGACATGAGGGTGAGGGTAGACAAAAAATAAAATCCCAATAGAATGGAAGAAATAGAGGATGAGAGTGAGAATAAAATAAAGAGAATGGAAGAAATAGAGAGAATAAAAATAAAAGAAAGAAAAAAATTAGGATCGATACTCCTTCTACCAAACAAGCAATCGAATGTGTAGAATGAGCATTGGATGAAAGTTGTTGATAAAACCTACTTTGCTTGAATTAACTTGCATGCCTTCCTCTTCCAAATCTCTAAGTCCTCTCACAAGAATTAAAACCCTAGAACTAGAAAGCTTAAAACAAAAAACTAGAAACTAAGATTGAAGAAATTACAACCACAATTGAAGAACACTCCTTGAATTAAACTTGCATAAAAAGGAATTACAACCATTGAAATAAAAATTCAGAAAAATAAACTAGAAAACTAGAAGCCAAAAATAAGAAGAAGACTAGAATTTTCACTAGCAATGAACACTCACAATAGCCCAACCCCCCTATGTATTTATAAGGGAAGTCGAAGGAAGAGAGAGGAGGGAGAGCACGGTTGGAGAGTGGAAATTGTGGGAGATTGAGAAAATAAAAAAATAAAATAAATACAAACGAGAGAGAAGTGAGATAAGAGGTAGGAGGGAGAGAGAGAGTCCGTGAGAGAGATGGAGCTAGGATTGTGGAGTGAGTGAGAGGGGATTTGGGATTTTAGAAATAAAATAGGATGGGAGTTGGGATAGCCGTGGGCAGCACATGGGAGAAGAGAGAGATTTTGGGGGAGAATTGGATTTAAGGAAAAATGGGTCTTTTTGTGGGAGAGAAAACATATTGGAATGGGGAGTTAGAGGAGAGATGGGAACCGTGGAAGGGTTTGGGAAAAAGAAAAAGAAAAAAAAAAAAGAAAGTAGATGAGAGGAAACGTGGAGAGGGAGAGAATTTAGGAGAGAGAGATAAATAGAGGGGAGAAAAAAATAGGAGGGATGGAAGAGAGAGAGAGAGTGGGAGGGAAAACGTGGAAGGTGGGTTGTTGATAGGAAAAATTGGGAAGTTGGTTTTCTCATCTCAAAATCCAAACCATTGATTAATTGCACCCATTGTAGTCCACAAAATCTTGGAGATTGGCTGCCCGTAAGATGTGGAGTGATGGAGATAAAATAGGAATTTCAATCTCATCCTTTCCTCTAAAATAAAATCAGTCCGTATTTGTGGTGATGTGGAGGACAAATAGGAAAGTCAAATCTCCACATATTCAAAGAGTCCTCTCAAGCTTGGATACTCACATATTTCGATGCACTCTCTCTCTCCTTCTCTTGGAAACGTAGAAAACGTGTGTGGTTTGTGTGTGGGTTCCATGTGTGAGAGAAAATGGGCACTCCAAAGTCCAAACTCCTCCATAGAGAAAAATCGGCATATGTATGAGTTGTCATTAACTTGGCAATTCTCTCTCTCCTCTAAAAGTGGAAAACGCCGAAAGGTTCCCTGTACCTGAGCCAATCTCAACCCTTGATCATAATTATCCTCTTTGATGCTAAATGTGGTCCTGGAAAAATCGCAGACTGGCCCGGGCTTCATCTTGGTTCACTTCTAGCCCATTATTCTTTTTTGGCCTAAAAAGAATAATCGCATGTACGGGCGTCAAAACGGATGTGTACTTTTAATGCAATACATCCATCTTGGTTAGAATTTCGTCCTCTTCGCAACTATGAAAAGAAACTGGACCACTTTACATATTAATTTGAAGATACGACACCCGATAGTCCAGAATAGCCTTTAAGCTCACAGTTAGACCTAAAACCTGAAAACACAAGAAAATACCTATGGTAGCTCTGTACAAGTGTGCAAAATGAATGCTTATGACCACTAAGATGAACACATAAGTGTGCTCATCAGATTCCCCCACACTTGAACCTTAATAGTCCATGAGCAAACAAAAGAAGAACTAGCCTAACTAATGCAAGAAGGGAAATCCTAACTCACTTTCGTAGGAATCACGGTTGCACTTAGCATGTGCAACAAGCCCTTTAAACCCCTAGTGGACGAGTGAGGTCTCGTGGGCGTTTGCAGAGAATATACACCCAAAAGTCAATATGTCCAACAATGTTGCAAATTCTAATTATGGCATAAAGTAGGATGGTGCACACAATCCCACACTTGAATTTTATTACCCCACATCAATGTAAGCAACAAGCATGCATTAGGATTAAGGGATCTCCTCATATCTTCTAAACAACAAATAACAAAAGAAACATAAAATATATGGGGTAATGTACAAGAATACCCTTGAAACTACTATTCTTAACCATAGTTGTCATGGCGTTGCCATATCGACGCCATGGCGTCATATCGCTGGACAAGTGGGCATATCGACCACCGATATGAATGATGTAAGAATATTGACCGATATGGCCTCCATGTCGTCGCCATGGCCGCCATACCACGACATATGGCCATATCGGGTGACATGGTTGTTTCAAATTATAAAACTTAATTTTTTAGCAATAATTTTTTTTAACCATTTTTTATTTTAATGCTTTTTCCTTAATATAAAAAAAATAAAAAAAACATCAAACAGAAAACACTAATACACTATTTACTAATACACAATCACATATTCACATCAGCAATTTATTTAGATGGGTTGTTTATTAGCTTTACTCACTCAATATAAATTACGTTCTTGTAATTGTTTTTTTGTTTTGTTACTTTTGTAGTCACTTTCATATGAATCATATCTCAACTCTCATGATTTTTCAACTTTATTATCAGTAAGACTATTGCTATCAATTATTTGATAATCCATGATTTCATATACAGTAATGGATATTACACTTTCATGAAAGTACACTTTCATGTTAATTTTTGATGTTATAGGGTATATATTATAGCATACTAAATGACATTAAAAATAGAGAAAATAAAAAATAAAACATGGTCGGTATGATCGCCATGGCAACGCCATGGTAGGCGACATGTCGATATATCGACATGACAGCCCTCTACCGACTTGGATTGCCGTGACGACGTGACAACTATGTTCTTAACATATGTAACATATCTTAAAATGACATAAATCTACTAAGGGTTGAACAACTTTTTTTGAAAAAAATAGATTTGGGGAAAAATAGTTTACTTTTGAAAAATCTTTCAAATTTGTGATGAATCTTGAAGATGTGTAGTTGAATCCTTCAAATGTGCAGTTGAATCACCTCTCCCGAAGGTCAAGTCTTGAAATCCACAGGTAAAATGAAGAAGGAGCTTCAAATGGGGAAGAAGAGAGCCAACTTGGGAGCTTTGGACAGAACTCGACCGAGATATGGCGAGTTCTGTCGAGTTAGGTAAGTACAACAAGAGGTAGATAGGTTGAGTTCTGGGTTGACCCTAGATCTTGAGATCTCGCCGAAATAGTGCACTTTTTAATACCGTATTGGGACTCGTCTCGGCTTCTCAACAAAACCGAGATCTCGCCGAGATCTCCCGAGTTCTCGAACCATGATAAGCATAAGTTCATAAACAGCTCGAGAGTTGTTTATAATTTATCACCATAAACTGTTAATGTTTGTTTATGTGGGTACCATTAATGAGCATGTGCAGAATTGCTATTTAAGTGAGGGTAAAATGGTAAAAAAAAAAAAAAAAAATTAGAACAAAGCCTCTCTTTTGCCCCCCTCTCTCTCTCTCTCTCCAACCCCATCCGGCCCCCACCATAATACGTAATATATTCTTCACTTAAGCATACCAAACCTATTTTTCATTATATAATCTATTATGTCTAGTAGTAACCAAATGATTATTGTTTACAGCCCATAACCTATTATCATAATTGATTATTCATAAATAGGTCATATATATAAATATAAACTATGCCAAAGAGAGCCTCAGCTGAATGCTATTCCAAAACCTACTGTGCTAAACTGTTCATCGAGAGGAAATTACAAAATTAGTTGAGGCGATATTGGTGGGCTATGTTTACTGGACACTGCACAGGATACAACATGGGTGTGGCAAAGATTTCATTTCTTGCATTCTTGTTGGCTTATATGAAGTGTTGGACACAGGTAAGGCTCATAATTTGAAGTGTCCAGGTAACATAGGTGGTGGGACCATAGTAGTTATTCCTTTTTATTTCCCCCAAATGGGTAAAGATAATGGTTTTTCCTTCATATCATATTCTTTTGAGTTCTCTCTCTCTCTATCTCTCTCTCTCTGATGCAGCACATACTAAAATTATGGATTTTACAAGGCTGAACTGCAATGAAAGGTGGTGGGGACTACGGGAGTAGGATAGGGTTGAAAAGGTTTCATAAAAATAGAAGAGAATAGGGAAAGAATAAAAAAGTTATTATAATAGTCATAACAGAGAAAAGTGAGTGACAAGAAGAAGAAAAAAAGGAGCACAGAGAATATACCTTTAGCCACGGTTAACAATTCATAAATAACCAAACCACTCAAGAAAAATCAATTTTATTCAATCAGCTTGTATGGCCAGGGGACAGGGCACATAAGTGCTTATAGAAGTCTTAAAATCTGACTCCTACTATGACTAGAACTTCCCTATTCTGTATCTCCCGATTTAGCATTTTTCCTGGTTAGGAGGAACTTGAAAGCCATGAAGTTTACTGTTATATACAGTAATATGCTCATAGTGTGACAAAAAGTAATCAAAGAACCAAGGTTTAAAGTATCGATATCGGGTATCGTATCAGTCGGGTGATTTTAATAGACGTATCGTATCGTTTCGGAGATACGTATCGAACAATATAGATACACATAGAAATGGTCAAAATACACATGGAAATACATTTTTGGAACAAAAATAATATAAATAAGCAATATATAACAAGTGTCATGCCTAAACACTGAAATGGTGAATAATGTATAACCAAACAAGTGCATTAAATTGAAATTGTTATAAAAGATGAGGTTTCTTACATGTTGTAATCGTTTATAGCCATGAAGAATATTGGATGATGCAAAGGATGATGTTGTATCACTCCTTGATTCGTTTTTTAGTTTAAAAGTGTGAAAAACCAAGATTATATGCAAGATCTTAGACTCTTGGTTGAGAATTTTCCTTCATTTTTTCTTCAGATTAGGAGTTGTATTGAGTTTGTGAGTGAAAATGGCTTTTTTATGGAATGTATCGATGGTATCGGTATGTATCGGTACGTATCGGTAATGTATCGGTATGTATCGAGCCGTATTAGCCGATACGTATTAAACCACCCACAGAACCCTTTACTGGACGTATCGATGGTATCGGGTCGTATCATATCGGCCCGTATTGGTCGATACATTTCGAGACAGTTCATTTTAAAAAAAAAAAAGAGACGTATCGGTATGTATCGTATCGTATCGTATCGATCGATACTTTAAACCATGCAAAGAACCACTGGAAAATGAAAGATAACACCTCCATAAGATGTAGACTCAAAATGGCCAGACCTCGACTTGGTTCAAGCCATATATGTGTAAGACTCAAATTGTCATGGGTTGGATATCTGGGTTTCTTCCAAGATATGTGAGCAAGCCCTACTTCCCCTACTACAGATTGTTGAATACAATTTTTTGTTAGATTCCGGGTGCAGGATATGATAAGAGCATTTTATCTCTGACCATACACAACTAGTGTCTTACCAAATTCACTTTGTGACAGGGAATAGTAAAATATAAAGGTGAATATAAATATGTGCAATTCATAAGGTTGTTCCAACTTAATTTTGGAAGGCAGTCAATGAATGGTAGAAATCTTTAAATTTCCTCAAATTGAACCTCATTTTATGCAAACATGTGTAGATCCTGCAATGCAAGAAGAGATTGAAAAGCATATTTCTGCTGGTCGAGCCACATTTAATGTCTTACTTTTGGTATGTTGGTTTTGTTTTAGTCCTTCCTCCTTTGAAATTCTAGTGTATATTCTCTCTCATTTTCTTCTCTTTACATATGAAAAGTGCTCAAAGAGTTATTCAGTCACCTATTTGAAAAAAATATTGTACTCTTTTGGGAGTAAATTTCATTATTAGAGGTCCAGCTTGGGTGGGCTGGGACTGGTATTTGAAAACCTAGACCCAACCTGAATTCACTTATCCCTAGTCCTAGCCCATCTGAGTCTGGCCAGGCCCAACTAACCTTTAGCCCAGACCTGCCCAAAAGCCGAATATATCTATTAACGGGGGGAATGATGCTGAGGTTTGAAACTGAGCTTGGGGGATCGCAAATAAATTATTTGCATCTAATGTGTTATCCATAATATAACCATGGCATGCTTCATGTAAATTGGGATTGGGCTAGACTGTTTTGAGCTGGAGGTCTTTTCCCTAACCCAGCCAACTTGACCTTGTGAGAAATTCAACCCCTTCCCTGGCCAACGGGCTGAAAATCCTTGCCTAAGCCCAGAAGAAATTGGGCAGACCAAGATTGGTCTCAGGTTTTTTGGGCCCAAGTTTAATCCCCATTCATTGTAGTACAAAACTGACCTTAATTATATTTATAAATTTACAGCCATGCTTATTATTCTTGTAGTTGCTATTGATTGGGTCCCCAATCCTGTTTATGCGTTCTAGTCTTCTAGAAACTAGTTGAAATTCATTATTTGTGATCCTAATGTTTAGAAATGTTGGTATGATGTATGGGAAAGAAATGGTCTGGTGTCACAAGTAACCTCTGTTAGAGTGGGTGTATCTCGGTTGGGGCCTTGGGGGTATATGGACCTCCATACCGTGGGATTATGTGCTTGGCTAAGTAGTTTAGATTAGGTTCTCATTGATTCTTATTCCTATTGTAATTAGACTTTAGGATTAGCTAGGTAATAGTTCTATTCCCAATTTCCCATTGTAATTCTGTTTTGGCTTGAATATAAAGGAACACTGCTGGTACGATAGAACTTACTTTCTATTGCCCAGTTTTCTCACCCCTATCGGTTCTCTTCATCTTCTTCTCTTTCTTCATTCCTCTGATGTAGATTGAAATATAAAGAAAACAAGATAAAAACACTGTTCACATGAACTGTGTCACAGCCCATATTTGCCTTGTGTGGGGATGCTTTTTAGAAGATCTTGTGGGTCCATCAAGTGGAGAAAGATTCTATGCTAGTGCTGCCATAATTTAGTTTCTATTTTCAGTTTTAGAAAGTATATTTTATTTCATTAAGGTAGCTTCTAATTTCAGTTTATTCCTATTTTGTTTTTAGGAGTTTCTATTTTGATGTATGGCAGCTAGATTTATAGGAAGCTTCTATTTTGGTTGTAAGCTACTTGGTAGCAAACACTTTCTATTTTGGGCTCAACCCTTGAGTCTATATAATGTAATGCCCGTAGAGGTTTCCAACGGTTGAAGATTGAAGAAAATAGAGAGCTATGGCTTGAAGCTGTGAGAGGCAACGGCTGTGGGATGCGGCAATGGTGAGAGGCCGTGGGTGAGAGACACTAGATAGAGAAGTCCTCTATCCCCTTCCATATCCCCTTCTTCTTCTATACTTTTTATGTTCTTCTTTCATGTGTAATCAGAAAAAAGAAATAAAAAATTCAGTTAATTCAATTTTGTTCTCCCTATTTTATTGATTTTGCTGCAATCAATCTCCCACTGGTTCTTCCTTGGTTCGAGGTCGAGTCTGCATTATTTGGTATCAGAGCCATCGAAGGACGGCAGACAGAGTTGACAGCTGCCTCTTCTTCTACCCACTAAAGTTTGTTCATGCAAGTCTGGTTCAATTCCTTTACCAAACTCGTGGACGAATTTTTTTCAAGAAGGGGAGAGTTGATGTAGATTGAAATATGAGGAAAACAAGACCCAAACACTGTTCACAGTACTATTCACATAAATAGTGTCACAACCCATATTTGCCTTGTGTGGGGATGCTTTTTAGAAGATAACCGTGTCACAACCCATAACTGTCACACCCTGGCCCGGTTTATAAGGGCCAAGTGTGACTGGATGTCTCTGACATCCAACCAACCCACCAGGATCGCAAGTGCAGTACCCTATTCACAATCATCATCACAAATACATAATTTAAATGCGGCGGAAGCAATTAAATATAGCATTAAGTCAGTAGTAAGGAAAACTAGTGATAAGCTAATATGTATATAACAAGTGAAACTGAGTTACAAGACTACTCATTACAGTAACCCAAAACCAAAAGACTTAATTACAGTAGTTTATATACAAAAGTGTTATAACAAAAAGGGAAGGAAGTAGCCTGTCTGTCAGGCAGCTCAAGAGAACGGGCAGTCATCACACGAGCACGAAGCATCGTGCTCCACCACAAGAGGAGTATCAACTCCAAGAGTTGAAGGAGTGTCTTGAGCAGAAGAGACTCCCACAGAACCAACAACAATATCATCTGAAAAATATGAGGATCCGCAGGGGTGAGCTCCACTGAGCCCAGTAAGGATAAACATGCAAACACATACAAATAGTCCATGATGAATGTCCCTAAACAACATGCTCCTAACATGGATACTAGGTCTCATGAGGTATAAGTACTACTGTAATAGAATGCTAGCCTCGGTCTCGGAAACACATAACCGGACGTCGGTCACCCGAGTGAAAACATTCTACTATAGTGGAGACCCGGCAGCTCAGGCATCATACATCTGACGCTAACGGACCCCCAGTGACTAACCTTACGGTTTAGTCCCACACCTGAGTGTTCTACGGTAACATGGGACAATGAATGGCATTCCGGAATCATCCCTTTGGACTTACCATGGGTTATCCAACACCTTTCCCCTATTGGTAAGGGACATAGTATTGGGCAATGTAAATCCTAATCATATGCAGTCTAACATAATGGCATATGTATCAAATAGAGTAATTGTAAGTTAACCAGTACATCATCATCATTCATACAGTTCCGAAGTAAAGTATCAATGCAATGTGATATGCTGATGCATCCTAATTCTCTTGCAACTAATGCAAAGAATTTAAAAGCTATAAAACTACATGAACTGAGTTATATTCATGATGCATGACATGGCATACTCAAGAAAGATACAATTAAGTCAATAAACACGCAAAATTAAGTCAAAATTCCCTTACTTGATATAATAAATCAGTCTAACCCAGCAATTCTCCAATAGTCCAGACAATTCACACAAAGAACAGGATATACAGCCCTAATTAACACACAAAGATCACATATTAGGTTTAGGAAAAATCCTAGATCAAACCCTAAGGAAACAGTCCAACCAAGACACCAAAATGGGCAGCCGGATTCAGACTGCCAGAGGGGCGGACGACCGGCCCTAGGCCTGCAACTCCATGCGGCTGCCAAATCAGATTTGGGGTTTTTGTTCCAATTGCATGGATTTTCACATGCATAGGCTCAATTTCAGGTTTTTATCCTAATCTAAGGTGGGTCAACACAATTTCAAAGTTTAATTTCAAAAACCATAATTAATTTGGGGGTTTTTGTCAATTAACCCTAATTACTATCCTAGGGTTTAATAAACTACATGGTTCAGCTATAATTTGAAGAACAGCATGTAATACACAGCCTAGTTTAATGCCTGAACCACCATTGGGTCCAATTCAAGGGTCAAAAGATGGGTTTTGGTCTATTTACCTATGATTACTAAGGTTTAATGGCTGTATAGGTTGTAGAAGTCAATTAGGGACAGAGAATGGAGAAGATGAAGATGGGAATAGCAGGTTTTTATGGCTTACCTGAAATCAGCAATAAGAAGAGATGAAGGTAGCCTTAGTCTTATGTAGCAAGGACTCCAAAGAAGGCCCCAAAGCTCCAAATTCAAGTAGAGAAACAAAGCCCCATCATGTAGCCCTCTCTTCCCTTCTTCTTCTTCTCTTTTCTCCTTCTTTTCTATTTTCTTCTCTAAGCTTTCTTAAGGCTGATCGATTCTTATGTCTTGGGATTTATGAATAGTGAAAATAGTTTTGGTTATATAGTTAGTTAAGTTAAGGCATGTTTGCCTAGTTAAATAAAAATCTGTTTTTTTATATTACTTCCTTAAACTGATACTAATTAGAATTACTTCATTAATTATCTTCTTTTAAATATAAAATGATGTCATATGACATCAGGGGAAATCTCAACATGGGTAACTATTGGGAACTGGATTCTCCACTGGGGATGCGTGTCCCACAGGTGGAAATTACTAATCTGTCCCTATAGACTCTAGTTGATACAATATGAATAGTTAGTACTTACGGTAGGTTTAGGAAATAGAAAGGTTCTGCATGCTGTCCAGCCAGCAGATCTGATATAGGTAGCTCTGGTGCAAGGTACCAGTAGGGTCCTCAGACTCCAGAATAGCAAGTTGGGAAGATTCCCTGGAATCCTCCATAGGTGTGTCTAGAAGTTGGTCTGCATCCTCTACTGATGCAGCCCACAGCATCGAGGCAACCATGGATACAGAACTGGAACCTGAAATCACACAAGTTCCAAAGTTCAAATTTGCAGTGGTTTTCACACTCCCCCCTCCTTATTAGAATTTCGTCCTTGAAATTGACGTACCTGGGAGGTCGAAGAGGTAAGGGTATCTCTCTTTCTTCTCTTTCCCAAGATGCTTCAGCAGCGGAGTGGTTACTCCACCTAACTTTAACAAAAGTGATAGTATGGCTCCTCAGGTTGTGTTCCTTCCTATCAATTATCTCCTCAGGTACCTCCTCATAAGTCAAGTCAGTAATGAGTTCAGTTGGTTGCTGAGGTAGAAGATGTGTCGAATCATAGATGTATTGTCTCAACATAGAGACATGAAAAACATCGTGTACATCGGCAAGTGATGGGGGCAGTGCAAGCTGATAGGCCATTACACCAACTCTGGCTAGAATCTCAAACGAGCCGATGTAATTGGGATTCAACTTCCCTCTCTTTCCAAATCTCACCACACCTTTGATTGGGGATACTTTCAGGAAGGCCTTCTCTCCAACCTTGAACTGTACATGCTGTCTTCTCTTATCAGCATAGCTCTTTTGTCTGGACTGGGCAGCCTTGATCTTTTCCCTTATTAGGTCTACCTTCTCACAGGTTTTCTGGATCAGCTCGTAGCCCAATATACATCGCTCTCCAACTTCATCCCAGTACAATGGAGTGCGACATGTCTTGCCATATAGTGCCTTGAAGGGAGTCATCTCAATAGATGTGTGGTAGCTGTTATTATATGCAAATTCTATCTGAGATAGATGTTCATCCCAACTACCATTCATCTCAGGTACACATGCCCTGAGCATGTCTTCTAAGGTTTGAATTGTCCTGTCTGACTGTCCATCCGTCTTAGGATGATGTGTTGAACTATGGTTCAACTCTGTGCCCATTGCCTTCTGTAGACTCTTCCAGAATCTAGATGTAAACCTAGGGTCTCTGTCAGACACAATATTTACGGGTACTCCATGCAATCTGATAATGTTATCCACATACAACTTAGCCAGTTGATCCATGGAGTAGGTAATCTTCATTGGAATGAAATGGGCTGTCTTGGTCAATCTATCTACAACTACCCAGATGGTATCCATGCCCTTCCTAGTGTGAGGAAGGCCGGTGACAAAATCTATAGTTATGTTCTCCCATTTCCACTCTGGTATAGCTAAGGGTTGCAGAAGTCCCTGAGGTCAGTACCTGACAGCCTTAACTTGCTGACAAGTTGAGCAGCTAGAAACATAGGTTGCTACATCATTCTTCATACCATGCCACCGTAAGAACTGTTTCAAATCTCGGTACATTTTTGTACCACCTGGATGCACAGAGTAGGGAGATTGGTGGGCCTCTTGTAAAATCAGACTCTTCAAGTGACTATCAGCAGGTACACATAGTCTGTCTCTGAACATAAGAACCCCATCAGCTGTCACTGTGAAATCTGTATCCTTCTGTGTCCTAGCACGAATACTACTCACAATGTTCTGGAACTCTTCATCAGAAGACTGGGCTGTTATGATCTGGGCTCGCAGTGATGGTTATACCATCAACACTGAAAGTAACTCTTCAGTCTCCCCAAATATAAGTTTCACATTCAATGCATGCAAGTCCTTCAGAATTTCATCTTTAATCGCTATTCTACTTGTTGCCCAATCAGAAGACTTTCTGCTGAGTGCATCTGCCACTACATTGGCCTTTCCTGGGTGATATAAGATATCAAACTCATAATCATTAATGAGTTCAAGCCATCTTCTATGCCTCATGTTCAACTCCTTCTGAGTAAAGATGTATTTCAAGCTTTTGTGATCTGTAAAGATCTCAATCTTCTCACCATACAGATAATGCCTCCACATCTTCAATGCAAATACTACTGCAGCCAGTTCTAGGTCATGTGTAGGGTAGTTCTTCTCATAGTCCTTCAAGTGTCGAGAACCATAAGCAATAACCTTCCCAGGTTGCATCAACACACATCCTAGCCCTGTCTTAGAGGCATCAGTATAGACTACCATCCCCTTAGTTCCATCAGGAAGGACAAGAATTGGGGCTGTTACCAATCTCTGCTTTAACTCTTGAAAACTCCTTTCACAGTCTTCATTCCATTCAAACTTGGCACCCTTCTTTATGAGCTGTGGCATGGGCATAGCTATCTTCGAGAAGTTCTCTATGAACCTTCTATAGTATCTAGCTAACCCTAGAAAACTTCTTATCTCTGTCATAGTCTTGGGACTCTCCCAATTCACCACAACTTCAACCTTCCCTGGCTCTACTTCAATCCCTCTGGCTGAAATTACATGGCCTAAGAACCCAACCTGAGGCAACCAGAATTCACACTTGCTGAATTTTACATAAAGTTGCTTCTCTCTCAGTCTTTGCAGAACAAATTTAAAGTGCGGGACATGCTCTTCCTCATTCTTGGAGTAAACCAAGATGTCATCAATGAAGACTATAACAAATTTATCCAAGACATCATGGAACACTCTATTCATCAAAACCATAAAGGCTGCTGGAGCATTTGTGAGGCCAAAAGACGTCAACAGGAACTCATAGTGTCCATATCGAGTCCTGAAAGCTATCTTACTAACATCAGCTTCCTTGATTCGAAGCTGATAGTACCCTGATCTGAGATCTATCTTCGAAAAGACTTGGGCACCCTGGAGTTGATAAAAAAGATCATCAATCCTTGGTAGTAGATATCTATTCTTTATTGTCAACTTATTCAGCTCCCTGTAGTCTATGCACATTCGCATGGAGCCATCCTTCTTTTTCACAAATAGTACTGGGGCACCCCAAGGTGAAATACTCGGTCTTATAAACCCTTTCTTCAACAAGTCTTGCAGCTGAGCTTTCAACTCCTTCAATTCACTCGGCGCCATTCTATATGGTGTTTTAAATACCGGCGCCGATCCGGGTAGTAGATCAATCACAAACTCATTCTCCCTTGGTGGAGGTGGACTTGTCAAATCATCAGGGAATACATCAGGAAACTCCCCTACAATTGGGATCTCTGACATAAGCCTAACCTGTATCCTAGTATCCATAACTGACACAAGGTATCCCAGGCATCCCTTGTTTAACAACTTCTTCATCTTTAAGGCTGAAACTACCATCTTCCTGGGTCTTCTCTTCTTGTCACCCACAAAGATAAATCCCTTCTCGCCTCTTGGCTGGAACACAATCTTTCTCTCAGCACATATCACATTAGCCTTGTATGCTGCCAACCAATCCATCCCTAATATGACATCAAAGTCAGTCCTATCGAGCTGAATCAGATGGGCATTCATGTCTCTACCGGCAATCTTCACAACACACGGCTCATACAATGTATTCAGGTCTATCCTTGATCCAGTAGGCGTACTAACTACTAGACCCTCTGTTAAACACTTAGGTGATACACCTGTCCTCTTTGCAAATGACGGAGACATAAAAGAATGCGTCGCTCCCGTATCAAACAAGGTATATGCTGGTGTAGAACAGTTTAGAATGATACCAGTAACCACAGATTGGTTAACCTCAGCCTCACTTGCGGTTACAAAGTAGACCCGACCCTGAGGTTTACTGGCTGGTTGCCGAATAGGAAGTACAGGTCTCCTCTAGAAGCATGTCCTGGGTGTATGACCCGCTTGACCAGATGTGTAGCATTTAAAATCAGCAGTGCTTGCTGGAGCTGCTACATCTATCGTCTTGGTGTTGGGGTTGGCATATACAGGCCTGGACACAGATGACTCAGATTCACTTCTCTGTGACAGGGCTGGAGCTGAACTAGAACCAGAAGGTTTGGTGAACTTGCTGAACCCTCTGTCAATGAATGGTGCTGCTCTCTTACCTGATCCCTGGCTAACATGATAAGCATCTCTCTGCTTATCCCCAACCCTCTTGGCTAACTGCAGTGTCTCAGAGTATCCCTGATTAGTTCTGGTAGATATAATAGAGGCAATCTGTGGCCTCAATCCATCTTCAAATTTCTGTTCCTTGGCTTCATCAGTGTTGAGGTGTAAAGAAGAAGAGCTCTTCAAACTTCTGCTGATATTCTAGTACTGATTTTGGCCCTTGAGTCAACTCAGCAAACTCAATCTCTTTCTTCTTTTGCACACTGACAGGGAAGTAGTTTGCAAAGAAGGCCTGCTTGAAGATTTCCCAGGTCAGAACTGGGTGGGCAGGGTCTAAAATAGGCCTAGTTGTCTCCCACCAAGCCTCTGCTTCATACTGAAGCTTATAACCAGCACAGGTAAGTTTCTGTTCTTCAGTACAGCCTAGAAACTTAAAGGCTTTTTCCATCTCCTTAACCCATCTCATGGGCTGAATGGTGTCTCTGGTGATTCTAGCAAAGGTAAGCTGCTGGATCTTCAAAAACCTCTCCGTTAGGCGACCTTTTGCATCATTATGCTGTGCAGGAGGGGTAGGGACAGCAGGGGTTGCAGGGGCTGCCTGTGGAGTTTTCAGAGTTCTGATGATTGCTTGAAATTGATCGCCCATGGTTGTCATGAGTTGCTGCATTTGCTGCTACTGTCTTTCGATGATAGTGTCTACAAGACCAGCAATGTCATACATAGGCATATCCGGAGGGTTTTCCTGTGCACCCTCAGTTGGAGGATCATTATGAGCAGGATTGGAGGAAGAGGCTGCATTTGCACGCCCTCTTGCATTATGCCTCCTATAAGTGTTAGGACGCTGTCTGTCCATAATGATCATCTGAGATAAGAAATAACACATTAAACTATTGGCATACGCATTAGTTTGATATAATGAAGTGCACAATAGTATGAATGCAGCAAATGATAGTAAGGTATGCTTCATCATACTTGATACAATTCAAGGAAGACCTTGAAGCTTATCCGTCCATCTATGGAGGATACTTTCGATGCGAGTAGTATGAAATTGAAGGTATTCCACCCTTCGATCTATGACATAGAAGTCCTTGGTCATCAAGGATTTGCCTTTCTACAGAACAGACTGAAGATACCTTCGATCATTGATGAGTAGTTCGAGCTTGCGATTCAACTCATCGATATTTTCATCATTATAATTGTATTCTTCGATTGGCCTTAACACATAACTCATCTTGAGTTGCTGTCACGTGCTAAGCCAATGATTCGAGTACCTAAAAAGAAATACAACATTATATAATATATTGTACATATATACTACAAGTATAATATATTTAATATACAATTAGTTTATGCATTTGTATTAAGCAATAATAAATGTATAGTATTTATACAATACTTAGTATATAATACACAACATATACATTTACTATGTATATATACATATACATATATATTTTATTTCATAACTATATATGTACAATTACATATAATTATCATAATCTCATTATTATTATTTATTTACATATATATGTTTATTAATGCTAATTCTATACCTATATTATGTTTTTAACATGCATAGTATACAAATATAAGTATTAATACGTATACTTTTAAATGTATTAGCTTAATTTTTATGCACCCATAAACTTATTTTAAAGGCTTAATTATATACGTATTATACATGGTTAGTATATATAATAGGTTACAATATATATATATATATTTTATTTTAATTTATTTTAAATTTTTATTAATTTTTTGGACTAGCCGGATGCAGACCAAAAATAAGCCGGATTCACAGTCAAAATTGGGCCTGTCGTCCACCCGTAGAACCAGTAGCTTGCTAAGAATTTTAGAGGAGCTAGATTCAGAAGTCGGATTCAGAGTCGAACTGAGCCGGCCGTCCGCCTGGCGGAACTGGGTTATAAAAACCCATTCGGGTCCCACTCCAAATGATTCCTAAATTGTTTCTTTCACTCCTCTCTTTCTTTCTAACTTCTTCTAAATCTATTCTAGGGTTCCTAAACTTATTTGAGAGCTTGAATCACTAGATTTCTACCTCAAATCTTCATGTAAGTATTCCAACTTATGAAATTTCTTGTTTTCTTCTTTCTTACTCAAACCTAGACATAGTTCTACCCTTTTTCTTAGGTTTTTAAGCTATTTTATGTTCTTTTATTTCCCTTTTGATATATTAGGGTTTCATTTTAAGTCTAATACTATACTTTGTATATATTCTATCTAATGTTATGCTAGAAACACTATGATTTTACCTAATTACTTACATACACATATTAGTAGACTTGTTATCTTATTACTAATTAGGTTTAATGATCTTACTTCAAGTTTTGTTACATTCCTAGACTATTTTTAACTAATTTTCTTATTAAAAATTGCAGCACTTACTCAATGGCTGTAGCCCAAGGTCGTGGGGGAAGGGGAAGAGGTGCAGCTGTAGCTCCACCCGAATTCAACCCAAAGTTCTTCCGAAATGCGGAAGAAGAAGAAAGGTACTGCGTATGGTTTATGGAAAGGAAGGTGGAAGAAGAGAGAAATGTCGTCTTGGCTGACCTTGTTGCATTCAAAGTCCAGGAGAGATTTGAGAGACTAGGGTGGCTGCCTATGCTACAACCAGAGAGGCATTGCTACCCTCAATTGGTCCGGAATTTCTTGTCATGTAACCTCTCTTACCGGTCAGAAGGAGAAGAGTTCATCATCAGTTTTTATGTGAAAGACATGCCCATCTCCTTCAGCACTGCCCAATTGGCTAACATACTAGAGATATCAAATGAGGGAGAATAGAGGTATTGTACCCCAAGTGCTGATGCCTCAGAGTTCCTGGCTGACATTGAGCTGGAATGGCTATACTCAGTTCTCACCGATGGGAAGTTCTATGATCGGATGAAGTCTGAGTTAGATCTGCTTCCCTCAGCTAGAGTACTATCTAGGATTTGTGGGCACAATGTGGTCCAAAAGGGTGGGCACCGCACAGAGTTATCCACTATGCAGATCCTTACTACTTACTGTCTCTACACAGGATACCAGATCTACCTGCCATACACCATCATGCGTACTATGGGACACTTGCATGATAATCCTGGGCGTGGGAACCTGTTGTTTGGAAGGTTGCTCACAAAAATATTTCCTAGGTTTGGGGTTAACCTAAGGAATAAAGAGACCTCAACAGGGAAGTCAGTGAGCATCAACCGGATTACTCTAGTGAAGATGGGCATAGAGCTTCCACCCTTTTCTCTAGAGCTTGGTCACCCAGACTACACTGATATGGTAGACCACTGATGCAAAGGATCCTGCAGAGAGAGAGCATGCAAGAGCACATAGAGATCCACCTACTCCTCCTCGGCGTACATCATCATATGGTCATGCGGGTGCTTCTTCCTCTACTGTCCCAGTTATTCCTACAGACGGTACTCCCTGGGGACAGCTCTTTAGCCGGTTCCAGGGCTTAGAGAGATCCATGGCACAGGGATTTGAGGGCATGAGGAGGGACTTTACTCATGTTAGCAGCCGTGTCCAGGCAGTCGAGACCGAGCTGGGTCAGTGGAGATCCTTCTTCTTCGGTCAGGGACCACCACCACCACCACAGCAGTAGAGATGACATATGCATCTTAGTTTAGTTTTTACTTTACTTTCAGTTGTCCTTTGTAGAACCTTGTACTTTCTTTAAAGTGTGAAGAAAAGTTGTAACCTGTTCAGCATTAGATGCTGAAATTTTGTAATTGACAACTCGATATATATATATATAAAGTCTTTTAATCTTCTATTTCACTTTTCACAGTTTTACAATCTAATTTCACTTAATTAGTAGCTTTTTAGTTGAAGTTTTTATTTAACCCTAAACTGGACTCACCTTTAGATCAATGAGTCCGAGAGTTGCTATACTGTGAACTTGATTGCAAATAGGAGTAGAGCATGAATGCTCTGATACTACTTAAATGTCACACCCCGGCCCTGTTTATAAGGGCCAAGTGTAACTGGATGTCTCTGACATCCAACCAACCCACCAGGATTGCAAGTGCAATACCCTATTCACAATCATCATCACAATACAGAATTTAAATACAACGGAAGCAATTAAATATAGCATTAAGACAGTAGTAAGGAAAACTAGTGATAAGCTGATATGTATATATTAAGTGAAATTGAGTTACAAGACTACTCATTACAGTAACCCACAACCAAAAGACTTAATTACAGTAGTTTATATACAAAAGTGTTATAACAAAAAGGGAAGGAAGTAGCCTGTCTGTTAGGCAGCTCAAGAGAACGCGCAGTCATCACACGAGCACGAAGCATCGTGCTCCACCATAAGAGGAGTATCAACTCCAAGAGCTGAAGGAGTGTCTTAAGCAGAAGAGACTCCCACAGAACCAACAACAATATCATCTGAAAAATATGAGGATCCACAAGGGTGAGCTCCACTGAGCCCAGTAAGGAAAAACATGCAAACACATACAAATAGTCCATGATGAATGTCCCTAAACAACATGCTCCTAACATGGATACTAGGTCTCATGAGTTATAAGTACTACTGTAATAGAATACTAGCCTCGGTCCCGGAAACACATAACCAGACGTCGGTCACCCGAGCGAAAACATTCTATTACGGTGGAGACCTGGCAGCTCAAGCATCATACATCTAACGCTAACGGACCCCCAGTGACTAACCCTACTGTTTATTCCCACACCTGAGTGTTCTACGGTAACATGGGACAGTGAATGGCATTCCGGAATCATCCCTTCGTACCTACCACGGGTTATCTAACACCTTTCCCCTATTGGTAAGGGACGTAGTACTGGGCAATGTAAATCCTAACCATATGCAGTCTAACATGATGACATATGTATCAAATAGAGTAATTGTAAGTTAACCAGTACATCATCATCATTCATGCAGTTCCAGAGTAATGTATCAACGCAATGCGGCATGCTGATGCTTCTTAATTTCTCATGCAACTAATGCGAAGAATCTAAGAGCTATAAAACTACATGAACTGAGTTATATTTATGATGCATGACATGACATACTCAAGAAAGATACAATTAAGTCAATAAACACGCAAAATTAAGTCAAAATTCCCTTACCTGATATGATAAATTAGTCTAACCCAGCAATTCTCCAATAGTCCAGACAATTCACACAAAGAACAGGATATACAGCCCTAATTAACACACAAAGATCACATATTAGGTTTAGGAATTATCCTAGGTCAAACCCTAAGGAACCAGTCCAACCAAGACACCAACATGGGCAGCCGGATTCAGACTGCCAGAGGGCCGGACGACCGGCCCTAGGCCTGCAAGTCCATCTGGCTGCCAAGTCAGATTTGGGGTTTTTGTTCCAATTGCATGGATCTTCACATGCATAGGCTCAATTTCAGGTTTTTGTCCTAATCTAAGGTGGGTCAACACAACCTCATAGTTTAATTTCAAAAACCATAATTAATTTGGGGGTTTTTGTCAATAAACCCTAATTACTATCCTAGGGTTTAATAAACTACATGGTTCAGCTATAATTTGAAGAACAGCATGTAATACACAGCCTAATTTAATGCCTTAACCCCCATTGGGTCCAATTTAAGGGTCAAAAGATGGGTTCTGGTCTATTTACCTATGATTACTAAGGTTTAATGGCTGTATAGGTTGTAGAAGTCAATTAGGGACAGAGAATGGAGAAGATGAAGATGGGAATAGCAGGTTTTTATGGCTTACCTGAATTCAGCAATAAGAAGAGATGACGGTAGGCTTAGTCTTATGCAGCAAGGACTCCAAAGAAGGCCCCAAAGCTCCAAATTCAAGTAGAGAAACAAAGCCCCATCATGTAGCCCTCTCTTCCCTTCTTCTTCTCTTTTCTCCTTCGTTTCTATTTTCTTCTCTAAGCTTTCTTAAGGCTGATCGATTCTTATGTCTTAAGATTTATGAATAGTGAAAATAGATTTGGTTATGTAGTTAGTTAAGTTAAGGCATGCTTGCCTAGTTAAATAAAAATCTGTTTTTATAAATTACTTCCCTAAACTGATACTAATTAGAATTACTTCATTAATTATCTTCTTTTAAATATAAAATGATGTCATATGACATCAGGGGAAATCCCAACACAGGTAACTACTGGGAATTGGATTCTCCACTAGGGATGCGGGTCCCACAGGTGGAAATTACTAATCTGTCCTTGTAGACTCTAGTTGATCAATATTATAGTTAGTACTTACAGTAGGTTTAGGAAATTGAAAGGTTTTGCATGCTGTCCAGCCAGCAGATCTGATATAGGTAGCTCTGGTGCAAGGTACCAGCAAGGTCCTCAGACTCCAGAACAGCAAGTTGGGAAGATTCCCTGGAATCCTCCATAGGTGTGTCAAGAAGTTGATCCGCATCCTCTATTGATGCAGCCCACAGCATCGAGGCAACCATGGATACAGAACTGGAACCTGAAATCACACAAGTTCTAAAGTTCAAATTTGCAATGGTTTTCACAATAACCGTGTGAGTTATCCCCCTAGAGTCAATAAACGGTCTGACCAACTTTTTTCTTTAGTTCACTTGAATGTATGGGGTGCTTATCCAGTTGTTTCTAAGTTAGACTTTCGTTATTTTGTTACTTTTGTTGATGACTATTCTAGAGTTACCTGGATTTATTTAATGAAATATAGTTCAAAATTGTTCTCTATTATTTTTGCATTGTGAATGAGATTCATACTCAATTTCAGACTCATTGACACATTTTTTTTTTGTGAATAAAAAATTATGTTACCAAATCCCGAGGGGGGCCGAGAGGGAGAGAAGTGGGGAGGGGGAATATACAATGCAGGGAAACAGGGGGGGAGAGACAGACCCCAGACCTAACTAAGGGAGGTATGAGGACATAAAAAGAGCACTATCTAAACCCCAGGATACAACAATATGCCTGTTCCTTGGGGAATCCAAAAAAGCCTTATGAGGTAGAAAACTAAGCTTAGAGGAGACATCCCGAAAGATGGCTTTCCAAATCAAGGCAAAGGAGCGAGAGTTTGAGGTCCATCTCCTAAGGTTCCTCTACATCCAAATGTGGTAAAGAGTTGCGCCAAACACAAGCTTGCCAATAGTGTCGCAGATAGTGCAGCCAGATATTTAATTTAGCTGTTTGGAACATTAGAGGCCTAAATTTGGGTCTCAAGCAAACTAAAGTGAAAAAGTTGATTGCTAAGTATAAACTGAGTATTTTGGGGTTAGTCGAATCCCACGGAGCAGTCAGATCTGTAAATAAAGATTGGATCTTCCATTCAATTTGTCCTTCCGGTTAAAAACGAGTTTCAAGCGTTAAAGAGGGAAAGTCATGATCAGCCAGAGCCACTCTCGAGCGAAGGGGAGGTGTCTTCTACTGCGAGGCCAGATAAACGAAAGGGCTTTTTTCCAGATGGTAGAGGTAAAGGGGAAAGCGAAAAAAAGGTGGTCAATGTCTTCGGAACCATTCCAACAAAAAATATAAGAAAGGGGGACAGGGATTCTTTGGTGAGAGAGGAAGGCTTGGGTTGGGAGGCAAAGGTTAAGGGTTCTCTAGGCAAGGAAGCTGTGGCGAGGGATGTGACCTTTAAACCAGACTAGCTTGTGCCATAGGACAGTAGGGGCTTGGGACCTAACTAGGTTCCAGGCAGATCTAAAGCTATAGCTTTGATGGTAGCTTTAGGAAGGGCAAAGATGCCGCACCAATAGATGTAAGAAGATTGGAGCACCCATCTGATGCATTAAAGCCTACCCGCATAGGAAAGAAGTCTACCCTTTCAGAGTTGGAGGCGCTTGCGAATATTGTCAAGCATGGGGGTGCAATGATGACTAGAGAGCCTAGCAGGGATAAGGGGGAGGCCCAGGTATTTCACTGGTAGAGAGCCTAGAGAAAAGCCTGTGAGGCAGAGGAGGGAGTCTTGGTCGAGGACACAGACACCAGAGAGGAAGAGATTGGATTTAAGGAGGTTAATACGGAGGCCAGAGAGACTCTCGAAGAGGTGAAGGGAGGACATGATGGCAGAGATGGAAGAGGGGGAAGCTTTGGAGAAGATCATAAGATCGTCCGTAAAGGCTAGGTGGGTGAGATTTAGGTGCTTGCACTTGGGCAGCGGGGAGATAAGGTGAAGGTCGGTTTTGGCTTGGATGCTCCTCAAAAGGACTTTCAGGGCCAAAGAGAAACGAAAGGGGGAGAGAGGGCATCCCTTGCAAATTCCAACTTTGGAGTGAAAAAAGCCGGCGGGGGGACCGTTAACGATAACCGAGAAAGAGGGGGTAGAGATACAGGCTAGAATCCAACGGATGAAAGCGGGGGAAAGCCCATCTGGGAAAGCACATTGCAAATGAAGTCCCATCTAAGGGAATCAAAAGCTTTGTGAAGGTCAATCTTCATAAGGGCAGCGGGAGAGTGGGATTTTCGATCAAAGCCACACACAATTTCGGAGCATAGGATAATGTTATCCGCAATGCTTCTGCCAGCGATTAAGGCAAATTGGTTGGGCCTGACCAAAGATGGGATGACTTGCTGGATTCTGTTTGCCAGGATTTTGGCAATGAACTTATAGAGGAGATTGCAGAGAGAAATGGGTCTAAAATCAGAAAGAGAGGAGGCTCCATCTTTTTTAGGGATGAGGTAAAAAAAAGTCAGATTGACCTGGGCTAGCTGGCTGGGATTAAAGAAGCAGCTGCGGATGGCTTTGATGAGGTCATCCTTGATATGGTCCCAACAACTAAGAAAAAATCCAATGCTGAAACTATCAGGGCCAGGGGCCTTATTTGATTTATGGGACAAGATACCCTTGGTAATCTAAAGGAGAGAGCTAGCCAAGGAGGAGGGGACAAATTTGTTGATGAGGCCAAGAGGGAGGGGAGAGGAAGGGGGGGGGGAAGGGGGTTGAAAAGGGAGGAGAAAAAGGATGCAGCCTCGGTCTTAATATCGAGGATAGAGGAAAGCGGGGATCCATCCTGAGCAATGAGCAGAGTGATGTAGTAAGAGCTCAACCTAGCTTTAAGGGAACGATGACAGAAAGCCGAGTTAGAATCACCAAGCTCCAGCCATTTAATACGGGATTTCTGGCGGAGAAAGCTTTCTTTCATAGAGGAAAGGGAAGAGAGCTCTTCAGAAAGCTTTCTCTCTTCCTCGGTTAGCAAGAGGCTTAACGGGTCCGATTGGAGGCGGGATTGCACGGAGGCAAGGTTGGAATGGCAGGAGGAGACCCAGGAGGGGATATTACCAAAGGTGGCAGAGTTCCAGATTTTGAGGCCTGATTTGGTGAGACGGAGCTTCTTGGCTAATGCAATGAGAGGGAGGGAGGGGCAATGGATGGGGGAACTCTAAGCTTTAAGAATGGTAGGGAGGTAAAGATCATAGGAGGTCCACATGTCGAAGAACTTAAAAGGTTTTGGGCCGAAGGAAGAATATTGTTGGATGAGGAGGTGGCAAGGACTGTGGTCAGAAAGGCCTTGGAGAAGGAAATTAGTATGGGAATGAGGGAAGGTGAAGAGCCAGGCTTCATTGATGAGGAAGCGATCCAGCTTGCAAGCAATTCGGTCATTACCCCCCTACGATTGCGCCAGGTAAGGGGGGAACCTGACCATCTAAGATCATCAATACCAATATCCTCAATATAATCATTGAAGGCCTTAGCAGACTGGAAGTTAAGGGGGTGACCTCCAATTTTCTCAGATTGGAATCTGACAACATTGAAATCTCCCCCACCCCCCAAGGAAGAGAACCAATCCCAGCTTTAATGAGAGCCAAATTGTCCCAAAGAGAGGTGCAGTCAGCAGCTTGGTTGAAGGCATAGACGATCGTGAGGTAGAAGGAAATGGGGGAATTAGGGAGGGAGAGAAAGAGGTTAATAAGCTGGGGGGAGGAGTGAGAGATGGAGATGGTAATTTTGGAAGGGTCCCAAAGGATCCAAATGCGGCCATTTGGAGAATGGTTGTAATTGGAGATGAAGGACCAAGAAGGGGCAACGGATGCTACAATGCGAGAGGCATTCTCATGCAGGACACGAGTATCCAGGAGGGCGCAAAATGAGGGTTCTAATGTCATGGTGCTTGGTCAGGGAGTTAAGACCCCTGACATTCCAGAAAAATCCGGCAGACATGGAAAACTAGAGGGTGTAGGGCATTGAAGTCCTAGGGGGGAGACTCTTGTACCTCCTACGAAAGTAAGCTAGGGTGGGGCGATGGCGGGCAATAACAGTAGGAGTAAGGGAGCTACCGGTTCCATAAGGGGGAGCCAAGGGGGAGGGGGAGGGGTAAGGATGACCAATACCAAGGGGGGGAGGAGTAAGGATGACCAATACTAAGGGGGGAGGGAGGGGGTACTCAGCAGACAAGGGAAGGGGGGAAGAGGAGTTAGAACAAAGGAGTGGGGTAGGGGTGGGGTCGGTTGAGGGAGAAAAGGTTAAGGCAAGGTGAGGCGTGGTGGGTACAGAGTCGGTGAAGGGGGTGGAGGTGTGGATGGGTGAAGTGGGCCGGGAAGAGGGTCGGGTTAGGGGAGTGGAGGTGGAAGGATCATGACTTAAGGTAGTGTTGGGGTATAAATGTGATGGTGGGGGTAGAATGGGAAGATTATAGGAAAATAAGGATGGGAGCTGGTTTAAAGTAGATGGTTTGGTTGGAGGATGGGCCGGGTTGGGCTTGTGGTGGTGTTGGTTTAGAGAAGGCAAGGGTAAAGAGGGAACAAGGTTAGAAGTGGGACCAGGGGGGTTAGGTAGAAGGGGGGGAGGATGGATCCGGATAGCGATAAAAGGGGGTTAACAATGGAAAAAGGGGAAAAGGTTTCATTTGAACTACCTCGCAAAGGAGCAAGACAACCATCGAGAGAGGCGCTTCTGAGGGACTGATCCCTGGTTTGACCTGCGATAGAGGAAGCCAGCGGTGGCAGGGCCCTAAACTTTGAAGCATCTAGGACAGGAGAGGAACAGCCGAGGGCTTCACGTGCCAAAATGGTGGAGAGTAACTTTTTGCTCCCTTTACTGAATTTATGGTTCAGCGTGGTATTATTCATCAATCGTCTTGTGCCGACACCCTACAAAAAAAATGGTATGGCAGAAAGAAAGAATAGACATTTAATGGTGATCACCCGGTCTTTTCTGTTTGAGATGAAAGTGACCAAACCTTTTTGGGCAGATGCTATTTTAACTACATATTACCTCATTAATCGCATGCCTTCGTCTATTTTACGTGGTGGTATTCCTCATTCTTTGTTATTTCCTTTTGAACCTTTGTTTTCCTTACCACCATGTGACTGTGGTAATGTTTGTTTTATTTTTTATCATCATCCTAGTGTTTCGAAGTTGGATGCTAAAGCTCTCAAATGTCTTTTTGTTGGTTATTCTCGAACCCAAAGGGTTATCGTTGTTATTCATTTGAGTTACACAAATATTTTGTCACTGCTGGTGTCTCTTTCTTTGAGTCCACCCCTTATGCTAACTTTTCTTTTGTCGTTTCTGAGTTGGATGTGATCTTCCGGTATATATTGTTTAGTCTTCTGTTAATCCAGTTCCACAGGTTTTTTCACCACCGCCAGCACCATCGTCGCTGCCTCCTATTGTGTACCAACGTCACCTTCGGAAAATTTGGGCCCCACCTGGTTCGTCTGCTTCTGCTCCATCTTTTTCACCTGCTGATCCTATAATAGGTACTCCTTCCCCTTCCGTGAATATTTCTTCTCATCTTGATGTTCCTATTGCTCTTCGTAAAGGTGTTCAGAGTTGTACCCAACATTTTATGTCGAACTTTGTGTCCTATGCTGGTTTGCCCTCTACCTTCCATTCTTGTTTGATTACTATTGAAAATTATCATATGCCTAAGTCTGTTGTAGGGACATTTTCTATTTCTTGTTGGAGGGTTGCTATGAATGAGGAACTGTTAGCGTTGGAGGAAATTCAGACATGGGATCTTGTCTCGTTACCCTCAGGTAAATCTGCTATTGGTTGTTGTTGGGTTTATGCAGTGAAGGTTAATAATCCTAATGGCTTTTTGGCACGTTTGAAGGCCAGATTTGTGGTAAAGGGCTATGCCCAAGTGTACGGTGTGGATTACTTGGATACATTTTCCCCTATGGCTAAGCTTACTTCTATTTGTATTTTGATTTCTCTTGTTGCTACTCATCATTGGCCCTTACTTCAGTTAGATGTTAAGAATGCTTTCCTGCATGGGGATCTATATGAGGAAGTTTATATGGAGCAACCTCCTGGGTTTGTTGCTTAGGGGGAGTTTGGAATGGTGTGTAAACTCAAGAAATCTATGTATGGGCTGAAACAGTCTATCGGACATGGTTTGGTCGGTTCACTGAGGTTGTATTGTAGTTTGGGCTGACACAGTGTGATAGTGATCAGTTTGTATTTTTCCGGCATTTTAATGCTGGGAGAATATTTCTTATTGTTTATGCAGATGATAATGTTATTATAGGGGATGATTCTTTAGGTATTGAGAACTTGAAAGTACACTTACATCAAAAATTTCAGACCAAAGAATTGGGCAAGTTGATGTATTTCTTGGGTATGGAAGTGGCTCAGACGCTCAGCCAATGAAATCGAAAATACGTAATTGGCCTTCTTTCAAAAATAGGAATGTTAGGCTCTAAACCTCTAGATACTCCCATGGATCCCAATTTAAAGCTTACAGCTGATGATGGTGATATTCTGGATGATCCTAAGAAGTATCGGAGGCTTGTTGGGAAATTGAATTATTTAGCTGTGACTCGACCTGACATTGCCTTTCCTGTCAGTGTTGTGAGTCAGTTTTTGTGTGCTTCTCGGACATCTCACCGGGAGGCTGTTATATGTGGCCTACGTTATTTCAAGAAGGCTCTTGGATGTGGTCTACTTTACACTGATCATAGCCATGGACGAATTGAGGGTTTTCCAGATGCTGATTGGGTTGGATCTCCGGTTGATAGGAGGTCGGCTACAGGTTATTGCACGTTTGTTGGAGGGAACCTTGTGTAGTGGAAGCATAGTTGTCACGGTGCCTAGGCGACCCAAGGCATTGGAGAGGGGTCCTAAAATCAAGGCGACACAAACTAGGAGCCCAAGTCGACCAAGGCGCCTGGACGCTTAGGCGACGCCTTGACAACTATGCCAAGAAGAGAGAAACAAACAATTGTTGCTCGATCCAATGCAGAGTCAGTTGCTCGAGCCATGGCACATGCTACTCATGAGCTAATGTGGGTGAAACAGTTATTGGTTGAGCTTAGATTTTCAGACAATTCTCCTGTGCTGTTGTGGTTTAAATCAAGCTGTTGTCGATATTGTTTCGAATCCTATGTTTCATGAAAGAATGAAGTTCATTGAAAAATATTGTCATTTTTTTAGATAAAAGCTGCAAAAAGGGCTTATTTCTCCTCGTCATATTCATACAGGAAAGCGACTTGCAGATGTACTTACAAAGTCTTTGGGGAGTGGAAGAGTGGATTATATTTGTAACAAGTTGGGCATGATTAACATCTATGCTCCAGCTTGAGGGGCAGTGTAATTCAAGACTTGATAAATCTTGGTATTAGTGCTTGGTGCTAATATCGAGACAGGTTAGCAGTAGTGTAGGTCTTGTTTTTTATGCTTTGTTTCCAGTTTTGTCCCTGTTTAGTTAATATATATATTTAGTTGAATGGTAGCTACAACACAATGTTGTAACTCCCAAGGTTACACAAAAGCTATCGCCTCTCTCTCTCTCTCTCTCTTTCTTCTTTTCCTATTATCTACACAACTCATCCAAGTTCATTGCATTCAACCCTTGGACTCTATGGCTGACACTTTAGGATTGTACAAGTTTGGCAAGGATCTGAGAACCTTTTTCACAACCACAGGATCCTTCACCTCTTCACCTAACCCTTTGATTGAGTTGATGATCTCATTGACTCTACTCATGAAGTGTTCAATAGTATCTCCCCCAGAGTTCCCTATGCTCTCAAACAGAGTTCTGTGGTACTGTAACTTGGCCTCTCTTATCTTGTCATCACCCTCATGTACATTCTTCAATATGGCCCAAATTTCCTTGGGGGTAGTACAAATGGCACTTTGGCAAACTCAATGATCACTAGCGATCGCAGCAGTACATTTACTGCCTTTGCATCATCCTCACATTTTTACAACTCAACTGTATCTGTGATATCTATGGTGGAGGGGTGTGTACCCATTTTCAACTGCTACCCATACACCATAGCCCAAAGATTTCTGATATGCCTCCATCCTGATTCTCTAGAAGTTGTAGTTTGATTCATAAAAAATAGTAACTTTGCTATGCATGTTTCTGCCTTCACTGGATGCCATTTGTTACTGTCTCTCAGTTTTGAACCCAAAGTTGTTAGTCTTCTAACCTTGGGGGAACCTGTGCTTTGATACCACTTGATAACCCCAAGTTGACATTGATAGGGGTAAATCAGCATCAGCAAATTTTTCTCCCAAAAATTCTGACCATGACTGTCACCTCACTGCTTGGCACTCCCTACTTTCACACGCGGACTGCTTAGCGCAATCACAAGTTTACCAGTATCACATACACTGTCGTTTGCACGTCAACCTCGCAACAACAAAGTGGCCAGGACTACAAACAATGTGCACCCATCCTGCACACATCCATAACACTTCTATATTCACAAATACATGCACATCCATACAACATACAATATACATGGTTATGGAAGTTGCCTACATCCACAGAGCAATATCCTACCCAGAGTCTCATATATTGTCCATTACTAAACTCAAATTTGGCTGCTACTACAGTCGAGGTGCTACAACTCCTGCTTCAGTCTAAAGATGCAACTCAGACAAGGTCCCTAGAGCTACAACCACTCCTATTAAGCCCCAACTTGATAGGTTACTAATATTGAATAAAATACAATTCCCAATCCCTTACAAATTAATGCCTCCAGTTTATCAACAAATTGCAACCTAGGTCATACAAATGAACTTGTGAAATGAGAGATTACATTCTTGGTAATCAAAACTGAAGAGGCTTCACTGTGGTCCTCAAATGTCTACTGGATCTTCAATTGAACCTACTATGTGGGGAGACTTGAATCTTCAAGTGCACAAGCAAATGGGACCCCCTTTGGCTTCTCTCTCTCTTCTTTTGCATACCAAACTTCCTTTTTTGTCTTCAATGGAAGTCAACAACACTTTATGAGGTCTTCAATGGACTTCAATGTAGCTCAAAATTTTTCTAGAGTGGTTGTTCAAGGAGTTGAATGCGTACCACTGAGCCCCACCAACCTCATGAGAATTTTCATAAAAAACTAGGGCATTACACCTCCAAAAGCTCCTTCCAAGTTACTGTTCACGTTCTCTTAATTTAGGTTAGTTAGCAACTTGAATGCCATCCAAAGATACAGGGTCATTTTTTCATTTACGGTGACAAGGTCACAAGGGAGCAGCTAAGGTCTTCGGTACACGTGTACGATTGACGGGATGGTTCCAGATCGTTTGATCTGCCTCTCCAAAACATGGGGATCATTCTGGCCATCAGATTGGCCTTAAGACATTAACAAAAAGATGAAACTGTGGGGAAGCCCATGACTTGTCATTTGGCATCTCATGGCGGTATATAGTAGGCATGCGATGCACAGAGAATAGTACCTCGAATGGGCGAGAGAGAACGAAAGCCATTCAATTTGGATCGGCGACGTGGTTTCCTCGGATCGTGCCTAGGTGACACTTCCATGGTCCGTGGTGTACCACAAAACTTTTCTTTTGGCCTATCAGGTCTCATGTATGGGAATATTCCCTGCAAATGTGTTAATGTGACTCGAAATTCGAACTGAGACGTCCAATCTGGATCTCTGGCAGCTGATTCCCAATCAATGGACGTGGACATTCTTAAACGTGAACATTTTCATATTCTCAAGAACAAACTTTCCTAGGCCTACTTGTTTGAGTGCCTCTTTGGGACCAAACATCAAACATTTCTCAGACATTCCATGCCTGAGAGAATTTTTCAAACTAAAGCCTTGCAGTGCCCTCGATCCATGACTGCCTTGAGCGCGTGCACGGCCATTTTGCTGCCGTTTCTGCTAGGTCCCATGGCCTGTGGTGTGAGCCTGTGCCATAGTATGCCATGTTGCATGGCCCTGCTGTCACAGACTTACTCAAATGGGTGTCTGTGCGGCACTCACTAGTACACGGTGGCTAGGAGTAAGCTTAAACAAGCCACAAAAGGTAAAGGAGGAAAGCCAAGCAATGTCACATAAATGCAAGGGAGTCGAAGCACTTTCATTAACTGAAGCAAAACATTACTACCTAGCTCTCTAAAGTAATCACCAGGGGAAGTGTGTAGCAAATGGGCCTTAGGACACCAATGTAGGGGCAAGAAACCAAAGTCTACACTCCTTGACAACTTGTCACTCCCCCACAAGGTAGCTTTTATGCTCTTTAGGGATTTCTAGAAGGAGACCTGACCCCCTGAAAAATCATAAGCATAGAAATTTAATTGCAAAAATGCCATTAGGCACCACCCCAAGCCATGGCTAGCTCTCAAGCCCACCTATGCCACAACCGTAGGCCATACGATCAACGTTGGACAAAATGGTCGTGACATTGCGGCCTGAGCTGCGTGGCCTTGTGCCACATCATGCCCTTTGCTGCTTCGCCCTGCCACTTAGCAGACCCCATGCAACCTCATGCTGCCATGTTAACATCTTCGTGATTCATGCCCATGTGTACATCATGCATTACCATATTTACAGACATACATACATGCATGCCATCTCTTCATTATCATATCACATGCATCCATCCACCTAAGCTTCCACCTCAGTACTGCCACGTAGGCTCACTACTACGTGTCCATTGTGATGCCACCTCATCAGGCATAGAATCTTGATTTGTACGAGCTCTTATATCCTTGGCATAGAATCTTGATTGGCCATTGTTCCAGGATATAAGAGCTCGAGCAGAATTAAGACATGCATAGTTATCAAGGCGGGAAAGCGACCATGGTGTTTTAGAGGGGCAAAATTCAAGGCGACACCGCCATGGCGGCAAGGCGCCCGCCATGGCGCCCAAGGCGTCCAAGGCGACCAAGGAGCCTGGACGCCATGACGTCGCCTTGATAACTATGAAGACATGCCTCCTTAATACTAGTTGTGTCTTAATTCTGTACGAGCTCTTTTATCAATGGCGTGTCTTAATTCTGTACGAGCTCTTATATCCTTGGCATAGAATCTTGATTGGCCACTGTTCCAGCTAGATATTCAAAATGCATTTTTATGGTGATCTTGATGAAGAGGTTTATTTGGAGCAACATCTAGGATATGTTGCTCAGGGGGAGAATGCGTCCAACTGTCCAAGGTATGCCATCTCCACAAAGCTATCTATGGGCTGAAATAGTCTCCACGTGCCTGGTTTGATAGGTTTTGTCAAGTTATTGGTGGATATCGGTTGACTCAGTGCTTCTTTGATCACTCTGTGTTTGTATGTCATCAGGGGAACAAGGTTGTGATCCTAGTTGTGTACATTGAAGATATCATAATTTCAAGTGATGACTCTTGTGGCATTGAAGAGGTCAAGGCATATCTCCATCGGCATTTTCAGATGAAGGATTTAGGAGTACTCAGTTATTTTCTAGGTATTGAAGTTGTTCGTTGCATGAAAGGTGTCAGTTTGTCTCAAGGGAAATACATTCTAGATCTTCTATCTAAAACTGGTATGTTACTATGTTAGGTTGTAAGCCTGTTGACAACCCTATGGATCCAAATCTGAAACTTGGGGTGAGTGATGGATAAAACTTTGGAGATAAACATCAATACAAAAGACTCATTGGGAAACTTATTTATGTGACTGACACTCGTCCAGATATTTCTTTTGTTGTTGGAGTAATCAGTCAATTCATGGAGAGTCCTAAACATGCTCATTGGGATGTTGCTTGTCGCATTCTGAGTTATCTTAAAAGTGCTCCTGGCAAAGTCTCGTCATGGTCACATTAATGTTATGGGTTGTTTTGATGTTGATTTGGCTGGAGCTGCCACGATCATAGGGCTATGGCTCATACTGCAACTGAGTTGCTGTGGTTGAAGTCTCTTCTACAAGAGTAGGGTTTTATAGCTCCTAAACCAATAAAAATGTATTGTGATAATCAGGCTGCAATTTATATTGCTAGCAATCCAGTTTTTCATGAAAAGACCAAGAATATTGAGTTCGATAGTCACTTTGTGAGGAATGCAGTTATGTAAAAGCTTATTTCTGTTCCGTATGTCAATTCATGAAATCAAGCTGGTTTTCCAAGTTGGGTATGGGAGATATATATACTCTAGCTTGAGGTGGAATGTTAGAGTGGATGTATCTGGCTTGGGGGTCCATGGGTGTTCATGGACCTCCATACCGTGGGATTATGTACTTGGCTAAGTAGTTTAGATTAGGTTCTTATTGATTTTTATTCCTATTGTAATTAGTTTTCAGTTTTCTATTAATTAGACTTTAGGATTAGCTAGGTAATAGTTCTATTCCTATTTTTTTATTGATGGAATAGTTCTATTCCTATTGTAACTGTTTTGGCTTTAATATTAAGGAACACTGCTTGTATGGTAGACCTTACTTTCTATTGCCCAGCTTTCTCACCCCTATCGGTTCTCTCTCTCTCTCTCTCTCGTGGTTCTCTAAGGTGCTGGGGGATACACCATTGTCAAGGTATATAAGGTCATTTTAGGATGGTGCAAAACCTTATGAGTTTATTGCTTCGATATATATATCATTTTCCCTTGCATTATTATTATTGCTATTATTTTTCCCCAATTTGGAAAGGGAAGCTGGTCAGAGGTTAGTTTGGGGCGAAGACAGGGCTTGGATACAAGTAGACATCCTTGTGCACAAGGCTCCCGCTAGGCCGCTACTGCAGGGTCTGGGAAGGGCAAATTTACGTAACCTTACCCCTGCGGAGAGGCTGTTTCCATGTTTCGAACTCGCAACCTGATGGTTGCAAATGGGCTTGGATACATGTATGTTTTACAAAACCCAGACAACTTACCAACTTAACTAGCTGACATCTTCATCGTTGGTTTTACTTATGGTGTGTCACGTAATAACGAGTTTGAAGAACTAAAATTTTTCAAAGATATACCTAATATTATATCTTATCTTATCTCAACAACTTTTAAAGTATTTAATTGGAAAATTGCCAAATTTGAAAAACGGGAAAGAATTTTTTTATTGTCGTATTTATGTATTCATAGAAAATTTCATGTGTTTGTATTTTTATTTTCTGTTGTGCCTCCCATATGATTAATTTTGTATCCAGAGACTTTAGTCATCAGGAAACAGCCTCTCTGCAAAGCGGGTGTAAGGCTGTGTACATATATGGCCATCCCCAGACCCCTTAGTGGCGGGAGCCTCATGCACTGGGTACGCTTTTTTTTCTTATCCATCAAGATGGTCAAAATGTCAAAGCCTTGCGATCAATGCTCAGAATTCTGTAGGCTTTTTTTGGTATACTTATTTTTCAGCACTTTGATGTCTTCATAAAACATGTTTTTTTTTTGGATGAATAAAAAATTCAATAACCAAAGGAAAGAAGGGGGGGGGGGAATACAAGCACGAGGCAAGAAGAGAGCCTTGCCTAAATAAGACAAGGACGAACAAACAAAGGGGAAGATCCCCAACAAAGCGCACTAAAGAAGGACGCCTGAACTAACAACCAAAATCCAGCCAAACAAATCAAACTATCTAGGATCCAAAGGCTCATGGCAGACAGCATGATTCCGGATATCCGAGCTTAGGGGTGCAATCCTCTCCGAGCAGGCCAAGGAATAAGCAATGTAAGGACGATTCTTATGAAAAGGAGGGGAGCTAGGGTTACGGCAGCGAAAGACTCGAAGGGGCGGGGGGGTAATAGACTGGGGCACAGAGTGGAGGAACCCCGAGTTGGAGTTTAGGCCAAGGTATGGGAGGGCTGGAGCAGAAGGGTTAGGGCAATGGGTCGAATGGGTAAAAGGAGTTGGCCCAATAAGACCAGCTGGCTCATTAAGACCAGCTGTCCCATTATGACCAGTTTGATTTACCAAAGGGAATCGGGTGGTGGGCTGAGCGCCATAGTAGGAATGGCCAGTGAAAGAGAAGGGACCACAAATGCGGTGACCTCAGGAGATTGGGGGGTTAAGAAAGAAGGCTTTGACTTGGCTTTTGAGGAAGGGGGTAATTCCTAGGCTCACAGGATTAGGTCTGGAAGAAAGCGACAAAGGAAGGTTACAGGGAAGAGGGACGTTACGAAGAGGGAAAGGGTTCCTATATAACATGTTGATGAACTCTTCCCTTGAGATTTGATCTGGTTGAAAAACGCAATATTTGGGGCAGATTTCATAGTTTGCAGGTCTCATTTAGTCTCTATTTTAAGGTTCCTAGTCTTGAACACTTTATATAAATTCATATGCACAAACTTTTTATTTGTAAGATAATTCATGTGTTCTCGATCCCATTTACTTTTGTTGCTTGCTATATAGTCCTTTTAGAATCTTATCAGGTTTTTGTATGTCTTCAGGTTCCCCCCCCCCCCCTTTTTTCCCCTTTAAAGCAATTCACTTAAAAGTAATTTGAATATGCCATGTTCAACAGATTGATTCCTCTGACTTATGGGAGCCAACAACATTCATTCTGAAACGTTCCAGCTACATAGTTAAGATCAATAGCATGGAGGTTGTGGTAATCGAGGAGAACTATTCAGCTGACTTATCTGTGCGTTTTCCTCTTTGTAATGTTTCTATATAATCACTCAGAAACATTATTGTATATGTTCGTAGTGAGTTCCTGCTCCAGACTTAGTCAACTTGTTCTGGATATGCTTTAGTTGCATTAACAAATGTGGTTACTATATTTGGAATTTTGAAAAATAAGTTTCTGGGATTTTTCAGAAAACAGAAGATCCTTAAGAAGCTTCTATATATCATAAATATTCTTTGGTACATTTACCCAAAATATATATATATATATATATATATATATATATATATATATATATATATATATATATATATATATATTCTTTGGTACTCTGATTAAGGGGGTGGGGCTGATTGTTACCATAGAAAGTGTGGATCCTACGCATTAAAAGAGAGCTGTTTGAATCAGTAAATCAATACATTAACTATTTCATATAATTTATACGAAACTTAAATGTTTGTTGGGCACTTAGCCTCAAACCAAGAAATGGTGCAGACTGAAAGTAGAAACTAGAAATATATATATATATATATCTATATATATATATATATATTCTTTGGTACTCTGATTAAGGGGGTGGAGCTGATTGTTACCATAGAAAGTGTGGATCCTAAGCATTAAAAGAGAGCTGTTTGAATCAGTAAATGAATACATTAACTATTTCAGATAATTTATACGAAACTTAAATGTTTGTTGGGCACTTAGCCTCAAACCAAGAAATGGTGCAGACTGCAGCCATAAGATTCGTCAAAACCAAAATGATGCTTATGTCATGATATAAAAATCTGAATAAAGCACTTATGTTATGGTGTATTACTTTCCAATTGAAGTCACTTCTTAGTGATTCTCTTGTCCATCTGCCCTTTTTTTTTTCGAAGCTTGGTAACATCTAGCCCATTTTCATTACTTGTGGCCAACATTGGGTACATATGATAGAGTATCACACCCCCTTCTCATTGTTCAAATTTCAGCTCCAAAAGCATGGGAAGTGGTTAAAAACTGGGTTTAAAAGTTTCGTAAAATTGTTAATGGAATCTACTGGTATTTCTGTAATTTCTGTCATTTAAACCCATTATTGAGGCACTTGACCAATGAGATGGCTGTCAGTTCTTCTGTCACGTGGACCACAAGTGGCCACACGGCAAAAAATTGTGATTTGGTGTTGAGCTAAATGAAACCACTTGGTGACACAGTAGGAAAAAGCAAGAGCAGGTGGGGGAGCAAGACATGGGAGTGCCATAGTGTTATTTATACTCCAAGACAATGTGGCCCTAGAGTATATATCTATGCATAAATATTCATGTGCTGCTCTAGTTCTACTATATCTTTTGTTTTATTTCCTTTGGATCAATCATAAACACTTTTTTGATTACGGATCTTCTACCAGAAATGCATATGAATTTAGCTTTGTTTATCTAAAAATAAGAGATGGAGAACAGGGGAAGCAACTCCCCCATTTGAACCAACATGGATTTAAGATTTGTGATGCCTAACTAAAGCCAAACAATGAGTAACTTCAAGTATGTATTTAGTCCTTGGATTTGCTTTTCTCAGTGGGTTTTCTCACGCAGCTGAATTCAAAGATTCTGGATGATTGAGCTCGCAACAGAGTGAATTTAAGGATCCAGAGTGAGAGTGCCATCTCTGGTTGAAAGATTGGGTCATTAAGGTGTAGGCATATATGCCATGCTCTGTACTTGAGGCTTGAGCATTGAGCCTTGAAAGAAACGAAATTCAGACTGAAATTCCTTTTAAGAACGATGCTATATCATGAGACACACAGCTGACTGTTCATTCACTAGTCTGAGTTGAAAGCACAAATTTAGACTATTATTTCCAGACCAACACATTTTTCTGAATTTTCTTTTCTGGAACTTACCAACTGTGCAGATCAAGATTCCATTTGGGCTTTCAAGCCAATTCGTGTTAACATGCTCTGATGGGACTTCGCATCCATTTAGCACAAACAATGATGTTCGGTAATATATTTTTTGTTATGCAAAAAAAAATTCTAGCCATTATTTTGAAACTTTTAATTATTATTTCTCTTTGTTTTATCCTATGTTATTAAGTAAGCAAATTTTCACTTTTCAGTCATAATTAGTTGAGACTCCACCCCCTTTTGCGCTTATTTTATGATGAGAACATGCTATTTGTTTAATAACTAGTTGATATGTCATATACCCTATTTTCCTTCCTCTCCATAACTACTAAGTTATTTAAAGGAGACTATTCTAGTCATCATGACTGCCTTTTGTATCATAAGCTCTATACATGAAATGAGAAAGATTATATTTTGTTGAAAAATCAAAGCATTTGAGGACACGTTAAAGCATAAGTATCTTGTTCTATTGAAATTTAATCACAGATGTATAAAAATACAAATACGGAAGTAATTGCAATCAATTCTGCTGATTTGTAGGGGATTTAATTGCCATCAAGTCTGCTGGTTTGTAGGGGTTATTTTCCAGAAGTAATTACAGTTTGTGTGCCCATGGCCAGCTGTGAGAAGTCTAGTCTTGAAGACAAATTCATTGCGATAAAGACTAAAGAGAAGATCAATTCCAGGTTATAGTGGGCCCCATGACAACTCTTGGAGATTGAATTGAAGAGATATTTGAAGACTGACCTTCCAAGGAGATATCGACCAGCTAGAGTGCTTTAGTTAATTAGGATTAGTTTCCTTAATTTTTATGTTATCAGTTATGCAACCAGAGTCAGTTTAGGAGTTACTTTCCTATTGCTATTATGATTTTAATTGTTTCTAGAAAGTTGTTAGTTTGTAACTGATTGCTATAAATAAAGGAAGAAGACTGAATACAGCCAACAATTTAGAGAAAAGAGAGAATTCTGGTTTGAGGGCGAGCCTTGATGCAACGGTAAAGGTTGTTCCATTGTGACCAAGTGGTCACGGGTTCGAGTCTGGAAACAGCCTCTCTGCGAAACAGGGGTAAGGCTGCATACATTGTGACCCTCTCCAGACCCTGCAGTGGCCGGAGCATTGTGCACTGAGTACACCCTTAGAGAATTCTAGTTTGATAGCCATGAATGCGGTGAGATGCGGTAAGGGAAGAGATTCGTTGAGAGGGTGAGATGCCTTCGAGTGGGTGTGAGGCCCGGGAGAGAGTGAGAAGCTCAATCCAAATTATCCTTGTATTTTTTTTTTTAATCTTCTATTCCAATCGATTTTAGTGAGAGTTCTGCCCTGAAAGTTACTGATCTGCTGAAGACCATTCAAAAGACTGAATCAGCCACTGGATTTGATGTTCCATTGTTACATGAAGGCCTGAGAATATCAGTACATCGATCCTTCTGTAGTGTTGCTTCTTAGTTGAACTGACATCTGCATTACCAAGCACAATGTTAATGTAGGCTATCACACGAATGACTAGGTGAATATTACACAGAAAAGCTTTTGCTTAATAATGAAGATGATAAGATCGATCACACAAACAGTTTTAGTCTCACTCTTATTAGACCAAAGGAGAGAAGGTCTCTCTTTGAGAGAGAAAACTACTCTAGCATACTGTGTCACAAGGTACACTTAAGAGGACTTTAATGTAGAGCAAACTAGGAAATAGTTAACTCCAGCAATAGGAATACCCAGGCAGCAAGTCAACCAATATCAGCAGGCCAAATTAGGGTTTACAACAAGGAATTCAGAAATAAAAAAATTGACCAGCTGATGGGGGGGGTGTAACCTGGATCGAGTGTAGGCCTCAACAGTATGAAGTAATCCTCCAAATTAGGGCTGGTTCTGATGGTCTGATGTAGAGTTATGCTAGATCACAGAATTAGAAGGTAGAAGAATGAAAATAGAAGTTTAGGGTTTCAGACAAAGCAGTCACCAATCGATCACCAACTTGAACTAGATTAAGAAGAGAATGGCTTGTAGATGTAGCTAAGAACAAAGCAATCTGATTACTTGAAGATGGAGATCAAAAGTTGCAGCAATCACAAAGCTTGAAGAAACAGTCTACTCGAGCTTCAGTGGGAGATAATAGAATCTATCAATTCTGTGGTCTGAACCTTCTTCAATAGATATCGAGCAGCCTCCTTGAAGAGCTGAAACAGAATACCAGGTCTGATGAAGGAGTACTTGACATTTGCAGAGAAAATCCAGCAGTGTTGATCAATTCCTTTAGAGCTCGGGCAGGGCAGAATTTGGTATTGTTGAAGAAATCGATAGAAAGGGGATGGGGATTAGAATGGGTATCTCACCCTAGGCTTCTCATCTATCCTATCTCAGGATTTAACAATGCTTTAAGCTTCACCCTAGGCTTCTCATCTATCCTATCTCAGGATTTAACAATGATTTAAGTAAAACTTTGTATTCATTCAATTGTGGGCTCAATTGAGCAATTACAACTATATTTATAACCACAATGGCTAAACATAGAAGCTAAAAATCAGACTGAAAGTAGGACTCAAAGTAGAACTAGGATTCAAAATTAAACTAGGAATCCTAATTAGGACTACAATTCCAGCAAAACAAACTCTAAATAAAAGACTGACAACCAACCCACGATTTATGCTGGTGTTGGGGGAATCCGTACAGCTACTCTACTGCTGGTGTAGGGAAGAATCCCTACACATGCGGCTGGTTTTGGTCAGCCAATGTGCATCAGACACTCCCTCTTTCTCTCCCTCCCCTCCCCCCCTCCCCCCTTTTTTTTCTCTTCCTCTCTCAACTCATGCTGAATGCAAAAGAAATCCTACTCTAACCGTGTTAAACCTCTCACCCTCTCACATTGTGTTCTCAAACCCATGCTTACTGCAAAGAAACATATGGTTGTGTACACTTATGCCTAATCCTGGACTTGTCATGTGGTATTATATGTTTGAAAGAGTGATTTTGAAAATTGTAATATGCTTACATATGTATGCCATTCCTTGTCCTTAGTAGGAGTATTTTAGTCAACTCAAATATCTTCCTAATTTGATGCTAAAGTTTAGGAGAATAGTTGGGGCAGGCGACAAAGCTAGCTAGTAGCAGAGGTGAAGTCCTCCGAGTAAGCAGTTTCTTCTATCGAATCATGACCAGCATCAAAGCACCAACCAGAAGTAGCAGCAATTCTAGAGCTGGGTGTAGTTCCATGCCATATTCCAGCCATGGTACAAGAACTCGCCATCTCGTCAATATCTTTCTATCTCAAAAGCTCGAGATGAGATGAAGGTCGAAATCCCATTTTACCCTAACGATCTCAACTCGACCGAGATTTCAACCCCAACACCATTATATGAGTGCCAGATCTCGATTGAGAGGTGAGATCTCGGTGGGAAATCTTGGTATACGGACACCTATTTATGCAAACCTTGGTATACAGACACTTATTTATGCCAAATCTCGACCGAGAGGTGAGATCTCGGTGGGAAATCTTGGTATATAGACACCTATTTATGCAAACCTTTGTATACAGACACTTATTTATGCTTAACATCATTTAAGTAAATTAATTTGTATTTCATTTTGTTGGATTGGAGAGAATAGGACTTGTGTCAATATGACACTGGTCCTCTTTATTTATAACAAGAATAGGGTTACAATGAATACAAAATATAGAAACTACCCAAAATACCCTTATTCCCAATTTACAACACTCCCCCTCAAGTGGGTGCATAAGTATCATGCATGCCCAACTTGCACACAATAGGACAAAAAACCTTACTAGCCAAACCCTTTGTAAACATATCAGCCAACTGATATGCTGATTTGACAAAGGGAGTACAAATTAGTCCTTGCTCTAATTTTTCCTTAATAAATTGTCGGTTGATCTCCACATGCTTCATTCAGTCATGCTGGACAGGGTTGTGGGCTATGCTAATGGCAGACTTGTTGTCACAGTAAAGCATCATAGGCAGTTGGACCGGAACAGTCAAGTCTTGTAAAAGACTTTTAATCCACAACATGCCATGAGACATGGCTCGAAACTCTGCTTCAGCACTTGATCGTGAAACCACAGCTTGTTTTTTGCTACGCTAAGTAACTAAGTTACCTCCAACCAAAGTGCAATACCCAGAGATGGACTGTCTGTCATCAGGAGAACTAGCCCAATCTGAATCAATATAAACCTCGATCCGAAGATGATCATATGGAGAGAAAAGTATACCCTTTCCTGGTGCTGCCTTCAAGTAGCAGAGTATCCGAATGACTGCTTCCCAGTGTGAGGTGTATGGATCATGCATAAATTGGCTGACCATACTAACAGCAAAAGTAATGTCCGGACGTGCATGAGACAGATAAATCAGCTTGCCCACCGAACATTGATACCGACCTTTGTCTACTGGCTTACTTGTTTGACTAGACAGACGAGCATTTGGTTCTACAGGAGTATTGGCTGGCTTACATCCCATCATACCTGCCTCAGTTAAGATGTCTAAGCTGTATTTCCGTTGAGAGAGAAACACACCCTTTGTAGACCGGGCTACCTCAATGCCAAGAAAATAGAGCAACTGTCCCAAGTCTTTAATCTCAAATTCTAGGCCAAGATACACCTTGAGGCGTGTTATTTCTTCAATATTCTCCCCAGTCACCACTATGTCGTCAACATAGACAATTAAGACTGCTATCTTGGTCCCCATGCGCTTGATAAAGAGAGTGTGATCTGTGTTGCTTTGTGAATAACCAAACAAGATCATAGCACCATGAAAACGGCCAAACCAGGCTCGAGGAGACTGTTGCAGCTCGTATAATGCACACTTGAGCTTATATGCCTTACCATTGGTCTCTGAACTAGCAAACCTAGGAGGAATATCTAGATACACCTCTTCTTCGAACTTCCCATGTAGGAAGGCGTTCTTCACATCAAGTTGCTGTAAGGTCCACCCAAGATTGACTACACATAAAAGGATGACTCGAATGGTGTTCATCTTTTCAACCGGTGCGAATGTCTACTGATAATCCAGACCATATGTCTGTGTAAATCCTCTAGCAACCAGCCTCGCGTTGTAGCGATCGATATATCCATCAGCATTGTGCTTAACAACAAATACCCACTTACAACTCACAGTCCTCTTGTTAGGAGGAAGAGTCACCAAATCCCATGTACTGTTCTTCTTCAAGGCCTGCATTTCTTCCACCATTACTGCCTTCGATCTTGGATCTTTGAGAGCCTCCTGCCAATTCTGAAGAATGGAAACAAAAGATAAGGACAATACAAAGGCACGAAAATGTAGAGACAGACACCCATACGAAATAGCCTTGGAAATAGGATGTTGCGTACAGGTTCTAGTCCCCTTACGGAGGGCAATGGGAAGATCAAGAGATCAAGTAAAGGGGAATCTAATGATATGAACTCAGGGAAAGGATGGTCATTACCTGATGGAGCTGAATCTAAGATTGGATTTGATGTAGGAGTCGGTTGGCTAGGTAGAGTTGATGCAGCTGTGGTAGGCTCTATTTGCTTTTCACGAGGTCGCCGATGATAAACAATGTCATAAGGGATAACAACAGGAGCAACAGGCTTAGATGTATCTTAAACTATATCAGTAGTAGCTGAATCATCCAAGGGCTCCCTTGAATAGGAGCAATGGGAAGAGGGGCTGGACCCGAGCCATGAGGCACATCATCAGTGAAAACCAAGGTCCCCCCTTGATGAGATGCCGAACAGAAGTAGGGTATAGCCTCATTAAAAACTACATCCATGGTGACATACATCCGCCGTGTGTGGGGGAGTGATAGCAACCGTAACCTTTCTAGATTGGTGAATAGCCCACAAAGATGCACTTCAATCCACGAGGTTCTACCTTCCCAGGGTGTTGATGGTTGCGGGGAAAGCAGAGACAGCCAAACACTTTAGGTGGAACCGTGAAGCTAGAAGAGCCCTGGAGAGCCTGGACAGGCGATACAAAGTTTAGAATGCGACTGGGCATCCGATTGATTAGATAGGCTGCAGTAAGGACTGCCTCACCCCAGTAAGAAGTAGGCACATGCACCTCAAAAAACAAGGAGCGAGCAACTTCAAGGAGAGGGCGATTCTTCCATTCTGCCACATCGTTCTGAGCGGGTGTGTCAACACAGCTGGTTTGGTGTAACATACCATGTGTGTCAAGCTATTGACGAAATGCGCCATCTAAATATTCCAACCCATTATCACTGTGAAGAACTTGGATAGTGGCCTGGAATTGTGTGCTAACCATGCTGTGAAAGGACTGAAAACTGTGGAACACTTCACTCTTGTGATGCATCAAGTACAGCCAGGTAACTCGAGTATGACAATCAATAAAGGATACAAACCATGGAAAACCAGATAAAGAATTACATCGTGCTAGACCCCATACATCAGTGTGGATTATCATAAGTGGTAAAGTACTTCGTTTATTTGAATTAGAATATGAAACACGAGTTTGCTTGGCTAAAATGCATGCCTCAATGTGAAACCCATCTCTAATTTGAACTTTTTCGAACTTGTGTGATTACAGGTGCTGGGTCTGTGTCTATGCTTGCTTCTATGCTGTGGGCTGCATCGGTGGTGGATTCAAAACAATCCTTTGGCACACCTATGGAGGATTCCGAGGAGCCAGGACAGCTAACTATCCTTGAGTCTGAAAATCCTGCTGGGTTCCAGCATATCAGTTTCTTATGCCAGACATGCTGGGTCGAGCATATACGGAACCTCAGCATATCCTAGGGTGGTATATAGGTAAGAATCCCATTCTATGTATATATATATACTATTCTTGTTTAATTACGGTACTAGGGGCAGAATAGTAATTTTTACCTAGTGGGACCCATACCCCTTTGGAGTTCTAAACTGCTTAGGTACCAACATACCCGGGCCCACTTCCATTACCTTCAAAATCCTAAGTTACAACTTAAAAATTTGAATTAAGTAATTAAATTATTTTAAAAACAGATTAGGAAATTACATTTTAAAATACTGATTTTAATTAATAAGTAACAAACAGCCTTTAGTAGACTTTCTATATAACAAATCCTAAGCTTAGGATTTCATTTTTACACCAAATAGAAATCGATTCTAGCCTTGGAAGCTTAGAAGAAAACTAAGGAAAATAAAAGAAAAGTTGGGATTACTCTCTTCCAACCTTAAGATTCAATTGAAAATTGGGAATTGGGACTGCCATCATCAAGAACACTCTCAATTCAGGTAAAGCTTCTAAACTTTGAACCTGGTTTTCCCAAATTACTCTCTCTTTTCTATAATGGATGAACCCTAGATTGGGTTGTTCAAAACCCTAAATTAATGACCTAATTAACCAATCTATTGTTCTAGCAACATCCTTTAACCCTAAATTCCCAATTTTTCAACCTTTTCTCTGTTTGTCATGCTGATTTCTTCTTAGAATTAAGACCTAATTCAGCCTAGACCTAAGAGTTTAGATGGCTTTTGATAAAATCCTAAATTAGGACTTAGATATAGCTTGGTAGGTTACTAAAACCAGGCTATAATACCAATCCCTTATCTCCTTTCATTTCAACCATTTTCTCAAAATTTGCAGAAATTATAATTATTTAAAATTTTATTTGAAACCCTAATTAGATCCTACATGCAAATGGGTCAAAATCTTCCAATAGTTGTAATCTATCAAAGTCCTAAACTAATTTTGGGAAGGTAGCCCCATAATTGAATGATCCATGGATTTTGGATCCCAAAACAGTCACTGGTAAGCCAACCGGATTCAGCTAGTTCTGAATCCGGTTTTACCTATTGGCTTGGTTTGGGTTCTTGGGTACTTTAGGCTTTTGTCCAGGGCTATATTAGACCTAATAATTGTGATATATTGGTTATTTAGGCACTAATAACATCAAGTGGTGGGGTAATTGGTGTGTATTGGAGCTTCCTTTGTCTAGGGATATTCTCCAGTACAGGTAAGGGAATTCTGACTTTCTTTGGAATGTTTATTCTTTAATTGTTATTTATGCTGGCTACTACTTCTAGTAGTATATTCATGTAATTTTATAGATTTTGCTTTGCATTAGAAGTATGCATGTTATAGGTGTCATCTCATTTTTGCATTTGCATACTTTTACTATGATCTATTGTGATGTGTTGAGAAATGATGTTGGACTTCTAAACTATCTATCGCTGCCTCATATGACATCATGTTTAGAAATGCATATGGTTAGGCTATCATTAACCCAAATGCTACGGCCCTTGCCAATAGGGGTAAGGTGTTGGATAACCCATGGCAAGTCTGAAGGGTTAATACCGGAATGTTATTCACTCTCCCAGGTCTAATGAGTACATACCGGAATGGGAACAACAATAGGGTTATCACTGGGGGTTCGTTGGGGTCTGATGTGTATATTCCGGAACTGGCGGGTCCCCACCGTAGTAGAGTGGTATTCTTGGGAAGACCGATGAGTTCATTCCGTGGCTGGGAATATCATACCTACTACAGTAGTATTTATACCTCATGAGACCTAGACATTGATGTTAGTAGGATTCTTAGATATAGGTCATGCATCATGGACTATATGCTTATGTTTGCATGTTTCCCTTGCTGGGCTCAGTGGAGCTCTCCCCTGTGGTACCTCTTCTTTTTCAGATAGTGCTGCTGGTTTTGAGAAACCATATGATGTTGATATTACTGCTTCTGACTTCCACACCGAGGAAGACCGTGCGGTGCAGAAGTTTGAAGTTCATGAAGCTTTCTGCGGATGCGATGCATGCGCGTTTACTTGATCTGGCCTGATGGAGCAGGCTAATCTTTTTGTGTTTATTAACTTTTTGTGAAATATAATATTTAGTTACTGTTCTACTTTTGTACTTGTGGTGCCTTTTGAGAACTATACATTGTATCACAGGTTTCACTTAATATAAATACTCAGTTATCATCTGATCCCTTTATTATTATTGTTATTATTACTGTTTATTTTTTTCGGTATTTATGAATTGTGATATGGAGTATTGCACTAATTGATCCTGGGGGATCGATTGAATGCCAGTTGGCATTCGGTCACACCTTGCCCTTACTAACCGGGCCGGGGTGTGACAATTAAGTGGTATCAAAGCATCGTATGAAGCTTTCCTCGATGCAGATCATTACTACCTATAGCTTGCACTGTGGATATGAGATCTGCTTGCCCTATCTTATCATGCGCACCATGGCTTATCTACATGATCACCCAAGGGCAGGGAATTTGCTTTATTCTCGACTGCTCACCAGGGTGTTCAGGAGATTCAGCGTGCCATTACTAGATGAGGAACATTCAACCAAGAAAGTGTTGAATGTTAACAGGGTGACCTTGGTGAAGATGCATATTAGGATGCCACCCTTCTGCTCTGCAGTTGCAGGCTGACCCAACTCTGTGCAATCTGGATGGACACCCCGGCCCAGTTAGTAAGGGCATGGTGTGACCGAATGCCAACTGGCATTCAATCGATCCACCAGGATCAATTAGTGCAGTACTCCATATCACAGTTCATAAACACAGTAAATCATTGCAGCGGAAGAGAATAAACAGTAATAATAACAATAATAATAAAGGGATCAGATGGTAACTGAGTATTTATATTAAGTGAAACTTGTGATACAATGTATAGTTCTCAAAAGACACCACAAGTACAAATGTAGAACAGTAACTACATATTTCACAAGAAGTTTATAAACGCAAAAAGATTAGCCTGCTCCATCAGGCCAGTTCAAGTAAACGCGCATGCATTGCATCCGCAGAAAGCTTCATGAACTTCAAACTTCTCTACCGCACGGTCTTCCTCAATGTGGAAGTCAGAAGCAGTAATATCAACATCATCTGGTTTCTTAAAACCAGCAGCACTATCTGAAAAAGAAGAGGTACCACAGGGGTGAGCTCCACTGAGCCTAGCAAGGGAAACATGCAAACACAAACATATAATTCATGATGAATGACCTATATCTAAGAATGCTACTAACATCAATGTCTCGGTCTCATGAGGTATAAATGCTACTGTAGTAGGTATGATATTTGCAGTCACGGAATGAACTCATCGGTCTTCCCAAGAATACTACTCTACTACGATGGGGATCCGCCAGTTTCGAAATATATACATTAGACCCCTACGAAACCCCAGTGATAACCATACTGTTGTTCCCATTCCGGTATGTACTCATCAGACCTGGGATAGTGAATGACATTCCAGTATTAACCCTTCAAACCTGCCATGGGTTATCCAACACCTTACCCCTGTTGGCAAGGGTCGTAGCATTTGGGTTAATGATAGCCTAACCATATGCATTTCTAAACATGATGTCTTATGAAGCAGCGATAGATAGTAATTTAGAAGTCCAACATCATTTCTTAATAGATCATAATAAAAGTATGCAAATGCAAAAATGAGATGACACCTATAACATGCATACTTCTAATGCAAAGCAAAAGCTATAAAACTACATGAATATACTACTAGGATGATGGATGTAAGTGGCAGCCAGCATAAATAACAATTAAAGAATAAACATTCCAAAGAAAGTCAGAATTCCCTTACTTGTACTGGAGAATATCCCTAGACAAATGAAGCTCCAATACACATCAATTACCCCACCACTTGATGTTATTAGTGCCTAAATAACCAATATATGACAATTATTAGGTCTAATATAGCCCTGGACAAAAGCCTAAAGTACCCAAGAACCTAAACCAAGCTAATAGGTAGAACCGGATTCAGAACTGGTTGAATCCGGTTGGCTTTATTACCCAAGTGTGTGAATCCGGTTCACTTACCAGTGACTGTTTTGGGATCCAAAATCCATGGATCATTCAATTATGGGTCTATCTTCCCAAAATTAGTTTAGGACTTTGATAGATTACAACAATTGGAAGATTTTGACCCATTTGCATGTAGGATCTAATTAGGGTTTCGAATAAAATTTTAAATAATTATAATTTCTGCAAATTTTGAGAAAATTGCTGAAATGAAAGAAGGAGATAAGGGATTTGTATTACAGCCTGGTTTTAGTAACCTACCAAGCTATATCTAAGTCCTAATTTAGGATTTTATCAAAAGCCATCTAAACTCTTAGGTCTAGGCTGAATTAGGTCTTAATTCTAAGAAGAAATCAGCATGACAAATAGAGAAAAGGTTGAGAAATTAGGGATTTAGGGTTGAAGGATGTTCCTAGAACAATAGATTGGTTAATTAGGTCTTTAATTTAGGGTTTTGAACAACCCAATCTAGGGTTCATCCATTATAGAAAAGAGAGAGTAATTTGGGAAAAACAGGTTCAAAGTTTAGAAGCTTTACCTGAATTGAGAGTGTTCTTAATGATGGCAGCCTCAATTCCCAATTTCCAATTTCCAATTGAATCTCAAGGTTGGAAGAGAGTAATCCCAGCTTTTCTTCTCTTTTCCGTAGTTTTCTTCTAAGCTTCCAAGGCTGGAATCGATTTCAATTTGGTGTAAAAATGAAATCCTAAGCTAAAGATTTCTTATGTAGAAAGTCTACTAAAGGTTGTTTGTTACTTATTAATTAAAATCAGTTTTTTAAAATGTAATTTCCTAATATGTTTTTAAAGTAATTTAATTACTTAATTCAAATTTTTAAGTTGTAACTTAGGATTTTAAAGGTAATGGAAGTGGGCCCAGGTATGTTGGCACCTAAGCAGTCTAGATCTACAAAGGGGTGTGGGTCCCACTAGGTAAAAATTACTATTCTACCCCTATTACAGTAATTAAACAAGAATAGTATATATATATATATATACATAGAATGGAACTCTTACCTACATACTAGCCTAGGATATGGTGAGGTTCCGCATATGCTCGACCTAGTATGTCTGGCATAAGAAACTGATATGCTGGAACCTGGCAGGATTTTCAGACTCAAGGATAGCTAGCTGTCCTGGCTCCTCGGCATCCTCCATAGGTGTGTTAAAGGATTGCTCTGAACCCACCACCGATGCATCCCATAACATAGAGGCAAGCATAGACACAGACCCAGAACCTGTAATCACACAAGTTTGAAAAAGTTCGAATTAGATGTGGGTTTACACCCCGGCCCGGTTAGTAAGGGCAAGGTGTGACCCTCACAAAACAAATCCTTGGAATTACAACCAGAAAATAAAGAGGGAGTAGACCTAACTAAGGTCCCCATAGGCGGGTGATCCAATCGTTTATGCCAAAGTAAAAGGGAAGACGAATCCAAAGAAGCTGGAGTTGCTGATTTTGTCGAGTGAGCTGGATTGGTTGGGGAAGCTTCCTCATCAAGCATATAGAGACCACCACGAGCCCTACCAGAGCCAATTGTTTCTTCTGTCACCATATCCTGAAACAAACAATAAGAGGGAAAAAATATCACTTTGCAATTCAGGTCAGAAGTAAGGCGATGAATGGAAAGTAGGTTTGTAGAGAACTCAGGAATATGCTAGACATAATGTAAGGTTAAAGTAGGAGTACAAACAATGGAACCTTGTCCGGAGACAGAAGAGAATGTTCCATTGGCAATGCAAACCTTGTCTTTACCAGAACAAGGAGAGTAACGAGAAAAAAAACTGGAATCACCGGTCATGTGATCGAAGCCCCTGAGTCAATAATCCAAGGACAAGGGGCAGCAGATACACAACCAGCGAAAGCTATACCTGAGATGGCAGAAAAACCTGATTGTACCGAAGTAGAAGAGGAGGCAACAGCGGGATTGGTTGTGGCAGGAGATTCTAACTTGGTGACCAACTGGCAGAGCAACATGGTGACTTCATCAGGCATAGGAGAGGAAGCAGCAGCAGGCAGGGGTAGGCACGAAAGGTGCAGCATTATCAGCAGCCTCTGAATGATTTGCAGAAGACTTGCGGTTCTGGTTCTTACCACGGCCCTTGATAGAGCCCTCAGCTGGACGGCCATGAAGCTTTCAACAGTTTTCCTTATTATGCCAGGGTTTTCCATAATAATCACACTTAAAAGGCTGTCTGTTAGAAGTAGCACGATCAGTGGTTTTAGTAGTACCACCCTGAGATGGTATAGTAATGCTGGAAGCTAAGGCTGATCGCTCTGGAGCAGGAGGCGCAGAATGAGGAAGCATGGCGGGTCTGCGGGTGTCTTCAAGCTGAATCAGGGAACATGATTGTTCAGAGTGGGAAACTGATCATGACTGAGAATCTGAGAACTCTACTGATCATATTCCACACAGACCAGCCATAATATCGTAAACACAGAATTTGTCCTTCCGTTTCTTGAAAGCAGTAACATCCTCAGCCGTATAGCATTGAAAATCATTATAATAATCCAAATCTTGCCACAGAGAACGCAGCTCAGAGAAATACTGAGATAATGTGAGGGTACCCTGCTTAGTCTCACACAGTTTCTTCCTTAACTCATAGACCTGTGCATCGTTCCCTGCTTGTGACTATGTTTCCTCAGCAGCCTTCCAGATCTTGGCTGCAGTATCCAATAGCATATATCCTTAGGCAATCTGAGGTTGCATGCTGCTGAAGAGAAAAGACATAACATGAGAATTGGCTGAACTCCATTGTTCTTGTTCAGCGTCAGTCGTGGGCTTTTGGCTTAACACCAGTAAGATAGCCATAGTACCCACGAGAGTCAATAGAGACAAAGACGGATCTAAACCACATCAAGTAATTCTCCCCCCCCCCCATCAAGTTTAACAGCACAGGGAGGGAAGGTTGGGTATGAGTGGCTGCCATCATCTGCAGAAGAACCACTAGATGCCTCCGAACCAATCATTTCCGATTGGATAAAGGAGTTCTGGAAAAAATCTAAGGAATCTATGGTGGAAAGATAAACGATACAGCCAGAGAAAAAAATTTGATGCCAGAGAGAGATCTGAGAAATCGAGAAGCACCAGGAAATATTGTAATCCAAGGAAAAAAATCGATACCAGGAATGCCAGGACAAAACGATAAGCAGAAGGGGATTTCAGACCAAATAAAAATCGAAATTAGGCTGGAACCTAAGAATCGATAGGGAGACAAAAATTTCGATCTTCAAAAAGAAACCTGAAGGATCGAAGGAATGAAGATGTCTGAAACCCAAAAAAAATCCAAAAAAAATATGGATTAAGCCCTTCAAATCATCAGTTTAATGAAGGGAACCAAAAAACAAGGGCAACAAAGGCCCTCGGTGGCTTAGAAGATCGCCACCGAGGAAGCGGAAGTGGTGGGTGGTGGTGGTGCTTGAAGTGAACGGAGAAAACGGTGATCCCTAGGTGGAAGTGGAGTGGTGGAGCTAGGTGGGAAAAATCGAGAAAGGGAGAGAAAAAACGATGGGAATTTTTTTTTCCAGTACCCTAGATCGATTCTTGCTCTGAAACCATGTTGGATTAGAGAGAATAGGACTTGTGTCAATATGACACTAGTCCTCTTTATTTATAATATCAGGAATAGGGGTACAATCAATACAAAATATAGAAACTACCCAAAATACCTTTATTCCCAATTTACAACACATTTACTTAAGATATTATTCATAAATAAGCAAATACCCCCTATTTGAATCCAATAAAAATAGTTAAAAAATCAATTTCCAAAAGGATAAAAAGTCAACCCCCCAATTCAAGAACAAAAACTGGATTTGCGGCGGTAGGTGCAATTTTCAACTTTCTAATGCTAGGGTTTTTCTCAAAACTAAAAATTCCATAAATCTTAATATGGTAAAACATTGCTAAAAACTTTAAGTGTGGTAAAATATTCATTTGTTTTGATGTCCAAAAAAATATTTTCATTCAAAGCGATTTTGACTGCATTTGCGTAGACCAAATTAAGTTTGACCGGTACATAACTTCTTCAATATAAATCAGATTTAAGCAATCTTGGACTTGTTGGAAAGCTTTGTTTATTGCGATATTTGAAGAAGACACCGGGCCAGGGCCTTTTATACACGTGGTGGATCTACTGGTGTTTGTGGTGACCATAGAGGGGGAGCTCGAGCACATTCTGTGATTCTTGCTTGCTCTCTGCGGAGGAGATTGTAGCATTTCACAAGGTTATGTCATACCTAGGCAGCTCACCTTCTACACCTTCAGTGGCAGATTCCTCATCTTCTTTAGCTTTGCATGCCTCCACATCCACTCCTACCATAGCCCCATCTTGGGTCATTAACTCTGGTGCCATGACCATATTGCTGGTACGTCCCATTATTATGATTCCTACACCATTTGTTTTGGTAGGGATAAGCTCAAGGTGGCTGATGGTTCCCTTTCCTCTATTTCTGGTAAAGGAAGTATTCCCGTTACATCTTCCATTTCTCTTGATTCCGTTCTTCATGTCCCTAACTTTGCCACTAATTTTTTATCTTCAGCCATTTTGGCTGATGGATCCCTTTCCTCTATTTCTGATAAGGTCAGTGTTCCTGTTACATCTTCCATTTCTCTTGATTCTGTTCTTCATGTCCCTAACTTTGCCTCTAATCTTTTATCGTTAGTCATTTAACTAAATCCCTGAATTGTTGTCATTTTTTTTGCTTCTCATTGTCTTTTTCAGGATTTGGTAACAAAGAGGATTATTGACAGTCACGTGAGGAGAAAGGGCTCTATCTTCTTAAACCACAACCACCTATTTTGCCCACAGCTCAGTCCTATGTGTGTAGTCGTAGTAATAGTAGTTCTGTGGATTCTGTAATGTTATGACGTCGTTGTTATGGCCATCCCTCTTTTATTGTAATGAGGAAACAATTACCTCATTTATTTTCTTCTTTTTCTTCCCCCCATGTTTTTCAATGTGAACCTTGCAAGTTTGCCAAACATTGTTGTTCATCTTGTCCATATCAGGGCAATAGATTTATTGTTCCTTTTCATATTGTGCAAACTGATGTTTGGGGGGACCCTCTGCTACTACCTCTTTTTTTGGCTATCGCTATATTGTATCATTTGTTGATGACTTTTCCTGTACTACTTGGACTATTCTGATGAAACATAAGAGTGGTGTCTGTGATGCATTTAAAAATTTTTATTAGATAATTCTTACTCAGTTTAAAACTAGAATCAAAATTGCTCGTTCTAATAAAGGGGGGATTACATGTTTGATGGCCTCCAACACTTCTTTACTGATAATGACATTATACACCAGCTAGCTTATATTGACACAACCCAACAAAATGGGGTAGCTAAGAGAAAAAATCGTCATTTATTAGACATCACTCGGAGCCTTTTATTTGACATGCATGTTCCTAAGACTTTTTGGTCTGATGCTCTTCTTACTGTTTCCTTTCTCATCAACCGCATGTCCTACAAAACTTCTTGGTTCCAAATCTCCCTTGGAATCCTTGTCTCCTTAGCTTTCTGCTTTCTCTCTTCCTCCCAAGGTTTTTGGGTGCGTTTGTCATGTTCATGTTAATAAATCCTCTCGATACAGAAGAATGTATTGAAGTTGGGTTTGTGTGCGTGTGCACTCCTCTAGCCATAACGGTCCATCACAACGTGATTTTGTTCCTTTTCCAGCCAGTCCTATCAAATTAAATGGGGCCAATTACCTGTTGTAGTCTCGTTCTTGCCTGTTTGCAATTGGTTCCTGTGGTCTCTCTAGCTGTATCACTGGAACCACTGTCAAGCCTAATTATGTCATATTTGGTGAATTCGATGGAGCAAGAAATTGTTGGTCGTTATCTTCTACTTGATTCGGTAGCCAAAATTTCAAAGACAGCCCAAGACACATTCGCCATAGTTGTCACATCGTCACGGCAATCCAGGTCGGTGGAGGGGTGTCATGTCAATATATCGACATGTCGCCCGCCATGGCAACGCCATGGCGATCATATCGACCATGTTTTATTTTTTATTTTCTCTATTTTTAATGTCATTTAGTATGCTATAATATATACCCTATAACATAAAAAATTAACATGAAAGTGTACTACTAATCTACTATGGTTTAATTCATGAAAGTGTAATATCCATTAGTGTATATGAAATCATGGATTATAAAATAATTGATAGCAATAGTCTTGTTGATAATAAAGTTGAAAAATCATGAGAGTTGAGATATGATTCATATGAAAGTGACTACAAAAGTAACAAAACAAAAAAACAATTACAAGAACGTAATTTATATTAAGTGAATAAAGCTAATAAACAACCCATCTAAATAAAAAATAAAAAAAATTGCTGATGTGAATATGTGATTGTGTATTAGTCAATAGTGTGTTAATGTTTTCTGTTTGATGTTTTTTTTATTTTTTTTATGTTAAGGAAAAAACATTAAAATAAAAAATGGTTAAAAAAATTATTGTTAAAAAATTAAATTTTATAATTTGAAACAACCATGTCGCCCGATATGGCCATATGTCGTGGTATGGCGTCCATGGCGGCGCTATGGCGAAGACATGGAGGCCATATCGATCGATATTCTTACATCATCCATATCGGTGGTCGATATGCCCACTTCTCCAGCGATATGACGCCATGGCAGCGCCATGGCGTCGATATGGCGACGCCATGACAACTATGATATTCGCAGGTTGGGAATCAGCCCAATGTTATGAACTTCGCCAGAAGATCCACTCGACAAAACAGTTGGAGTTATCCCTATCTCAGTACTACAATAAGATGTGCACGATGTGGCAGCAACTTGATTTTTTGGGCACCTACATTGCAACCTGCGATACAGATGCCACTGCTTTCCAAAAATGGGAAGACGCTTATGGGTGTTTGATTTTTTGGCTGGCCTTATTATAGAATTTGATCCGATCCGGTAAAACAGTCTGAATCGGGAACCTCTTCCCACTCTTTAGCAGGCATATGCTATTCTTGCAGCCGAAGATAGTTTTTGGACTGCCATGATTACTCCTGTTACTTAGGAACGTTTAGCTCTTATTTCTGGCCCTGCAGCCCCTTCCCGTGGGAATTCTTCACACTCTTCCAGTAGTGATCGTTCATCTGGTGACTGTCCTATTAAGTGTGGTCATTGTGGAAAGGAATGGCACACTAAAGATCGATGCTGGAAGCTACATGGTCGCCCTGCAGACACTCGCTTGCATGGGAGAGGGGGTTCCTATCGGTCCAACACTACCTAGACCAATCAAGCAACTACTGATGACCAGCCCTCTGATCCATCTCTGTCCCTGGTTGTGGAAGAACTTCAGAATCTCAGGAATATGATGACTCGGCTGGATACATCTTCGTCTGGGTCTCCTTCTTTGGCTGCATCGGCTATTTCCCTACCATCTGATCTTCCTACCACTCCTTCTCCAGGTATTTTTAGTGGGAATAGCACCTCCATCATACCCGACTCTTGGGTCATTGACCCGGGTGCTACCGACCACATGACAGGTTCTTTTTTTCTAAAATATTATCCTTTATCTGGTTAGCATAAAGTCTGTGTTGCTGATGGGTCTCTTTTCCCAATCTCGGGCAAGGGATTTGTTAAGTGCACTTCTTCTCTTTGTCTTTCTTCTGTTCTCCATGTTCCTAAGTTCTCTACTAATTTATTATCCATTAGTAGTATTACTAGGAACTTGAACTGCAAAGTAATATTTTTTCCCACTCACTGTTTATTCCAGGACTTGGGTACGGGCCATATGATTGCATGTGGCAAGGTGGTTGGTGATTTGTACGTGCTTGACAGCTCGCCCACAGCATTGACATCCGCGACATCATCTACTGATTCTACTTCTACTTTATTTGAGTTAAATAAGTGGCATTACCGTTTGGGGCATCCACCTTTAAGTGTTTTGTCAACTTTGTTTCCTAGTTTAATAAAACGGTGTAACTCGAATAATTTTTCATGCGATTCTTGCATTCTTGCTAAATAAACTCGGAATGTTTATCCTATTTCTAATAATCGAAGTATGACTCCTTTTGGATTAATTCATTTTGATGTATGGGGACCTGCTCATTGTGTGCCTACCTCTTGACTTAGATGGTTTGTCACTTTTATTGATTGCTATAGCCGTACTACATGGGTGTATTTAATGCATAGCAAGAGTGATGTATTTGCTTGTTTTTCAGTTGTTTCACAAGATGGTCGGTACTCAGTTTGATGCAAAGGTAAAAAATTTACGGTCTGACAATGGCAGGGAGTATATGGATGGAGCCTTTCGGACTTATTTGGACACTCATGGTATTATTCACCAAATTTCTTGTGTGGACACTCCAGCCCAAAATGGAGTAGCTGAGCGCAAGAACAGACATTTTCTGGAGGTGGCACGCTCTCTTATGTTTACCATGAATGTCCCTCCCCCCCCCCCCCCCGGTTTTTGGGGAGATGCCATTCTTGTAGCAACTTACCTTATTAATCGGCTCCCTTCTCAGGTCCTTACTGGTCGCTGCTCATTGGATGTTCTATTGGGATCCTCCACATTTATTGTTCCACCCAAGGTATTTGGCTGTGTGGTCTTTTCTAGAAATCATCATCCTCATGGGAAGTTTGATCCAAAGGGGCTTCGTGCATTTTTTTTAGATATTCCGCCACCCAAAAAGGGTAATAAATGTTGTCTCCCACCTACACGGAAACGTTTTGTCACCATGGATGTGGTCTTTCGGGAGTCTAAACCATACGTTGCACCATTGGTACCTCTTCAGGGGGAGAATTCAAGTAATGAAGATGTACCTATGATACCTCCATTAGATGTACATTTTCCCACCATTGAAGACGAGACTATTGAGTTGGAAGATGGGATTACCAGTCAAGAATAAGAACTAGGACAGAATGGACAGCCTATAATTCAGGGGGAGTCTGGAGATCAAGGGAAAGAACCGAATCAGGTGTAGACCTTTGTTCGTGGAACATTTTTTCCTCCTCAAGGAGTTTTCTTCCCTCCTCATGACACTGGGCATAAAGAGACCACCACCATTGCACCCACGCAATCAATACCTGCTCCAATTCCTAGTCATCCATCTGGTAATCCTATTTCTGATCCAAGTCTTGATCTTCCTATTGCAGTCAGAAAATCCAAGCAAAGTTGTACTCTACATCCAATTCGAATTTTGTCTCTTATAATTATTTAACTCCTTCATTCCATGCCTTTGTTTCCTCTTTATCTTCCATCTCCATTCCTAACAATTGGCAGGAAGTAATAGCTGAACAGAAATGGAAGGCGGCAATGGATGAAGAAATGCATGCCCTGAAGAAAAATAGAACCTTGAGTTTGGAAACTCTTCCACAAGGAAAGAAACCCGTTGGTTGTAAATGGGTCTTTGTAGAAAAGCACAAGCCAGATGGGATAGTGGATAGATACAAAGCGAGATTGGTTGCCAAAGGGTTCACCCAAACCCATGGGATCGACTACCAAGAAACCTTTGCTCCTGTAGCAAAGATGAACACTTTTCGAGTAATTATTTCTTGTGCTATAAACCAAGGCTGGAGTCTTCAACAACATGGAGAGTTGGAAGAGGATGTCTATATGCAGATACCTCCTGGATTTGCTTCACCAGACACTCAGGGAAAGGTGTACAAGTTGAAGAAGGCCCTATATGGCTTAAAGCAATCAGTAGTCAATCACCCAAGGCCTGGTGTGGTCGTTTTCATAAAGCCATGGTTGCCAATGGCTATAAACAAAGCAATGCTGACCACACGCTATTTGTCAAAAGAGTGGGACAGCATATCACTATTCTGATTGTCTATGTAGATGATATAGTAATCACTGGGAGTGATGCACAAGAAATTCAGAAGTTGAAGACCTACTTAGACACAGAATTTGAGGTCAAAGACTTGGGCAGATTGTGGTATTTCTTGGGAATAAAGGTTGCCTATTCAGCTAAGGGTATATCTCTTTCTCAGAGAAAATACACTCTTGATTTATTGAATGATACTGGGATGCTTGGTTGTAAACCTACCGATACACCTTTGGAGCCTAACACACACTTGAAGAGTAAGGAAGGTGACCCTGTAGACAAGGGAAGTTATCAGAGACTGGTTGGGAGATTGATATATTTATCCCATATCCGACCAAATATTGCATTTGCAGTAAGTGTAGTCAGCCAGTTTATGCATAATCCTTACTCTTCACACTTGGAGGCTGCATATTGGATCCTAAGGTACTTGAAGTCTTCCCCTGGTAAAGGAATCCTATATTCTCCACATAGTCACCTTCGAGTAGAAGCCTATACCGATGCAGATTGGGCAAACAGCCCTGATGATAGAAGATCAACATCTGGATATTGCACCTATGTTGGAGGAAACTTTACTACTTGGAGAAGCAAGAAGCAAGCAATGAAGGTGCAGTGTCCATGGATCCGCATTCTTACATGGTCACATTTAAATCTGTCTCGGTGGTCTCCACGGTTTGGCCCATGGCCTCTCCCTCCACCTGTCTGGTCTCGGTGGGAACTAGAAACGAGAGCAGATCTCTCCAATGAGGGTGCAGTGTCCTTGGATCCTCTTCTAGTTTCCTCACTTTGCAAGTAGCTACACACTTCATCCAGAGATGGCAGAGGGGAGCTCCCTAAGATCTGTAAGCGAAGAGGCTCATACTCCGGGTTAAGACCACCAAGTAGAATAAGGATCCTTTCCTTTTCTTGTCTCCTGTAGACCTTGGCGTTATCTTCAGAATTGGACAGTTGGAGATTGCTGTAGTGATCATACTCCTCCCACAAGCTAATAACAGTGTTATAGTAGTCAAATATGCTCCGATCACCCTGTTTCATATGGATGATCTTTTGGAGAATTTGATACACCTTTGCCGAATCACCAACTCTATTAAAACTCTGCAAACATTGTCCCAAATATCCTTCGCAGTTTACTTACTCATAAATCCCCTACCTATCTCAGGTTTCATGGAGAATATTAGCTATGTCATAACAGTAGAGTTCTGAGTCTCCCACTTTAGATAGTCTAAATCTGTAGGAGCAGCCGAGCAGGTGCCTTGATGGAGCCGGTAATATACCCCAACTTTCCCCTACTGCACAGGGACAACTTCACCGAACGAGACCAATCCAAGTAGTTGGTATTGTCAAGCTTCACAATGGAAAGTTGGGTGTTCGGGTTATCAAAAAATGTCATGGTGGGAAGAGTACCACTTAAGCCACCACTGGAAGCTCCCAAAGATCCACTGATACTAGAGTCATCACCAGACTGTTAGAGTTTATATGTGTTAGAATTTAAATGTTGTAAGGGTATTTTAGGGACTAGTTAGTTTGCTAGTTGCCTTATATTGTAATTCTGTTCTTTTTTCCTTTTACTTCCCTAGGGAGGAGTATGTAATTTGTTCTATTCTTATTAGTGGAGTAATATAGGTGTGTGAGAGACATACTCTCTAATATACAACTTTCCACCGAATTCTCTTTCTCTCCATTTCTTCATCTTCATCTTCTTCTTCTTCTTCTTCTTCTTCTCTTCTTCTTCTATCTTCTTCTTCTTTCTTACCTTACATCCATTACCTAAATCTCAACTTGGTAGCAAAGCACTCTCTGATTCTGGTTTGAGAGTTGTTCTACCAGGCTCTCTTTCTTCTCTCCCTCTCTTTGGAACCCTAGGTTACAAAGGGGTTCCAAGGGAGGGGCTGCTATGTGAAAAAACTTTGAAGGAATCATGCCATATGTCTAGATGAAGACTATGGAAGCACCAACAGAGGTATTCAGGTGAAGATTTGACTATTTGAATCCCAAATCAACAAAGGAATTTTCAAACCGGGTTACCGCCAGCTCCTGAGTGTATAGCTTGTGTCTTCTTCACCCTACATTTGTTCAAGCCCAATCTTGGTCCATTGGAGTCGCCCTAGGCTGCTCTTTCAAACCCCCAAAAGCCTGGTTGCAAAGGGAGAAAGCTCAAGGCCTGCAACTCATGTTTATGCTGCTGCTACAGTACCGCCAGCATGTCCTTCCTTCTTTCGATTCTCCCCTATTCCAACATATTTTGCAGTGGGGGCAGGCTTGTTAGAATCGCCCAGAGGCATCCTTTAAGGTCCTTTGGGACTCGGCTAGTGATATGGAATGGTTGTAGAACATAGTTTTCTTCTTTACAGCTTCACAGGTACCACCAGCTTCTGGTTTACCTCTTTGTTTCATCTATACAACCTAGTGGTGTGTTGCATGGTTGCTGTTGGTTGAAGGAGTACTTTATTTGAGTGTTTTTTATCATTATGGAGTGAAGCTAAGGTGAACATAGTACATTTGATTCAACTATTTTCAAGAAACTATTGTTTGTTTCCTTGCTGGTGGAATTGATTGCTGATTTGTTTCTGTATTTGGGTTGAGTGTGGTCTCCCCATTTGAGTTGAATACTTTTCTTTTCAAGTGGGACTGCTTTGTGTTGATAAGGAAAGTGGTTTGAGCTTCTCCAGTTTTGGTGTTGCATTTCTTTGATCTTTGAGTTGTTCGCTTTGTTTGGCTTCTGGACTATGTTCTTTCTTGGGTTGAGAATATCCTCCCCATTTAACTGGGTATTACTCCCATCTTGTCAGTGTGTTGTTTGGAGAAGTGGATCGATAGAGGTTGTTTGGAGCTTTCCTGATAAGCATATGTCTCTGTTTGGGTAGAGTGTGCACTCCCCATTGGATTTGAGTATCATTTCCTTTTCTTTGCTCATTCCTACATTATTTCAGCTCTTGGAGGAAGAGGCCAGGGTCCACCCCAAGGAAATGATAGAGATAGGTTCCACTGTGACCACTATGGAAGTTTGAACACATGCAAGAGAGATGTTGGGCACTTCATGGCTATCCCCCTGGTATACCTGGCAGCAGGAGAGGGGGAGCCAGAGCATGCACCTTGTTGACTGAGGATACACCTATGCGACCTCCATATGGACTACAGACAAACATTGGTGTACTGCCAGCTTCTTCAACTTCCACTTTACAGGCCTCTACATTTGGCCCTTCTACTACCTCTAGGTAGGTCATTGACTCTAGAGCCACTAACCATATGACCCTCATATCTCAGTGTTATGACTCTTACTCTACCTATTATGGTCAAGAAAAGGTTAGAGTTGTTGATGGTTCCTTTTCTTCTATTTCTGGTAAAGGTAGTGCCTGTGTCACTTCTTCTCTCTCTCTTGACTCTGTTCTACATGTTCCTCAGTTCCATACTAATCTGTTATCTATGAGGCATCTAACCAAATCCTTAAATTGTTCTGTTACTTTCTTTCCGTCCAATTGTGTTTTTCAAGATTTGGTGATAAAGAGGGTAATTGACAGAGAACGTGAGGAAAAGGGACTCTACCTTCTTGATACAGGACCATCTCCTCTTACGACTGCTCAGTCTTATGTATGTGGGCGTAATGACAACAGTAATGTTGACTCCGTGATGTTGTGGCCTCAACATTTGGGTCACCCTTCTTTTGGTATTATGAGGGCAAAATTACCCCACTTGTTTTCTTCCATTCCTTCTTCTCATGTGTTTAAGTGTGAACCCTGTTTGTTTTTCAAACATTGTCGTTCTCCTTATCCTTATCATGGTCATAGATCTGATGTTCCTTTCCATATTGTGCACTCTGATGTTTGGGAACCCTCTCCCACTACCTCTGTGTCTGGCTATCGGTATTTTATTTCCTTTGTCGATGACTATTCCCAATCCACTTGGACCTACTTGATGAAACAGAAAAGTGATGTTTATGATTCCTTTAAAAAATTTTATCAGCTCATTTATACCCAGTTTCGTACTCGCATTCAATTTGTTCATTCTGATAAAGGGGGGGAGTATATGTATGGGGGGCTTAAACAGTTTTTTACTAATCATGGCATTATCCATCAAGTTGCTTATGTTGACACCCCTCAATAGAATGGGGTGGCTGAAAGGAAAAATCGTCATCTGTTGGAAGTCACTAGCAGCCTCCTATTTGGCATGTATGTTCCCAAGACTTTTTGGTCTGTAGCCCTTCTTACTGCTAATCAATCGCATACCCTCTAAACTTCTTGGCTCCAAATCCCCTTTAGACTCGTTGTCTCCTGAGACTTCTGTTTTCTCTCTTCCTCCTAGGGTGTTTAGGTGTGTCTGCTATGTCCACGTCAATAAATGTGCTCGGACCAAGCTTGACCCCAAGGCACTCAATTGTATTTTCCTTGGATATTCCTCCTCTATCAAGGAGTATAAGTGCTACCATCCCTCTTCCCGAAGGACATTTCTCTCCAAAGGTGTTACCTTCTTTGAATCTATTCCTTTCTTTACTTCTTCTCATCATCCTTTTCAGGGGGAGAATAGTGGAAATGAAGAGGCGGTTTCTAGCCCTTTCCATTCACCTTTGCCTACTTCTCCATTTCTATTTGATATTGGGAAACCCAAAGAAGGGGTTGTTGTTGATCCTAGCAATGATAATGAGGTTGTTGTGGAAAGTGGTTCTGGTAATGAGAAGGATTACCACATTTAGTACAAAAAAGGTGAAGGCTTAAAGAGTACAGGAAAGAAGACCTGCCAAGAGCCCTCTTTGGATCCTCATCCTGAGCTCCACCATCATCATTCAGGTGATATCCCTTCCCCTCCTTTTGATTTAGATCTTCCGATTGCTGTTAGAAAAGGAAAGAGAGCTTGTACTAACCCTATTTGCCAATTTGTTTCCTATGATGCTCTCTCTCCCACAAGTTTGCTTTCACTGTTGCTCTTTCTTCTGATTCCATTCCCAGGAATCTCACTGAAGCTATGTCTGACCCAAAGCGGAAGCAAGCCATGTCTGAGGAAATGATGGCTCTTGAAAAGAATGGTACTTGGAAATTAGTAGATCCTCCCAGGGGAAGAGTCCCAATCTGATGCAGGTGGGTCTATACAATCAAGTATAGGTCTAATGGTGTAGTTGAGAGGTACAAGGCAAGGTTGGTAGCCAAAGGGTATAGTCAAGTGTATGGGATTGATTATCAGGAAACATTTGCTGCTGTAGCTAAACATGATTCTATTCGGGTTCTCTTATCATTGGCAGCCAATAGGGATTGGCCTCTATTCCAGTTGGATGTGAAGAATGCGTTCTTCCATGGTGACTAAGAGGAGGAAGTATATATGCAACCTCCTCCTAGCTTCAAGTTCCCTTCAGCTGAAGGCAAGGTGTGTCTCCTCAAGAAGGCTTTATATGGTCTCAAACAGTCTCCAAAAGCATGGTTTGAGAGGTTCAGGCAGGCCATTCTGAAGAATGGATACTCTCAAAGTCAAGTTGACCATACCTTCTTATTTACCCGGAGTGGTAATGGTACCATTACAGCCCTTATAGTCTATGTTGATGACATTATTGTGACTGGTAATGACAGTGTTGAGTTAGCTAGACTGAAGTCCTACTTGGCTCAACAGTTTAAGATTAAAGATTTGGGTCCCTTGAAGTAGTTTTTGGTAATTAAAGTGTCAAGGTCCAAAAAAGGCATCAACATATGTCAAAGGAAGTTTGTTCTTAACTTGTTGAAAGAGACAGGGATGTTGGGCTGCAAACCAGCGAGTTCTCTTATTGAGCAAAATCACAAACTAGGAGAAGATTGTGGTTCCTCTCTTGTTGATGCAGGGAAGTACCAGAAATTAGTGGGGAAACTTATCTACCTATCTATGACTCGCCCAGATATTTCTTATGCAGTGGGAGTTGTGAGTTAGTTTATGCATGCCCCCAAGAGTGGGCACTTGGATGCTGTATACTGCATACTTAGATACTTGAAGTCTTCCCCAGGGAAAGGACTAGTGTATGCCAGGCATGATCACCTGAGTATAGAGGGCTTTACAGATGCTGATTGGGTTAGATCCATCTCAGATAGAAGATCTACTTCTGGTTATTACACATTTGTCGGTGGTAATTTGGTTACATGGAGAAATAAGAAACAACCTGTTATAGCTAGATCTAGTGCAGAGGCAGAATTTAGGGCAATGACACATGGAGTTTGTGAACTTATATGGCTGAAGCGATTAATTCAAGAGTTGAGGTTTGCTGCAAATGATCCTATGCGGCTCTATTGTGACAACAAGGCAGCTATAATAGCATTGCTCACAATCTAGTACAACACGATAGAACTAAGCACATCGAAGTGGACCAGCATTTCATCAAGGAGAAAATAGACTCTGGCTGTATTTGCAGTCCTTTTGTGAAGACAGGTGATCAATTGGCAGACATCTTTACCAAAGGGCTTTCTTCTCTCCAGTTTGGTACCCTATTATGAAAGCTAAGTCAAAGGGCACCTTCTACAACTTAGCTTCATTCCATAACACTAACAATACTTCAGGCCATATGAATCTTCAAAAAACAGCAGCGATTCAACACATTACAAGGCTGCAAATGAAGGGACAAGGGAGCAAACTAGAAGCTGGCGGTACTAGAGAGGATGCACAGAAGTGAGTTGCAGGCTTCAATCCTTCAACATCACCAAACGAGACCTTGGGGATTTGAAAGAAGAGCCCTGGGCAATTCTAACAGTGCTGGTCCCACTCCAAATGCTGATGGGATGAAGGAGAATTGAAGAGAACAAGGCAGGCCTGGCGTAAACTGCAGCAGAACAGGTGGAGCTTCAATGAGCTTCAATCTTCTTCAACAAATCCCAGAAAAACTGCTCCATTAGGGCTTAGTTTAGAAGATAAACCCCCATTAAATCTTCTATGTAAAGTATCTCACATTTTATGCCCTCTAGTGGAACCCTTTATCTTTCTAGGGTTCCAAAGAGGTGTAGAAAAGGAAGATGAGCTTGGTATACTCTCAAACCAGTTCTGATACTAAGTTAGAAATTAGATATGGACTGATTCTAGAAAGCAAGATGTGAGGGTTTGGAAAGGAAGAAGAAGAGGAAGAAGAGAAGAAGAAGAAGAGATGAGAGGGAAATCGTGAGGTGTTGGGAGAATAGTCTCGTAACACCTATTTACTTCATTAACAACTATTTAGGAATTACAAAGGCCTCCCTGGGGAGTTAAAAGGTAAAAAGACATAAAAGTATAAAATTACAACTCTATAATAATAAGAACAGTGACTAATGTACCCCTAACACATAAACTCTAACAAATAGTGCTCCCAATTGGAGTATTAGTTTCTATTTGTTGGAAAAGTTTGTAGGGCTGCTGTACTCCTGCTGTGAATGGAAACAGTTCACTGTTTTTTATTGTTCACCTTGATATTTGGGTCGTCCTCCTCTTTATCTCTACTAGTTTTTCTGTATTTGATCATATTCATTTGTGACAACTCGAGAGCAACATGGGTGAATCTCCTTGAAACAAGGTGTTGCTCTATAAGTGTTCGACAGTTGCACTAGACAGTGACTGCACAAATTTGGTTTGGAACACCACCGGTGACCAAAGCAGCACCCTTTGGTCGAAGGTTAAATTTCAATCTGATCTCTCACTTGAAGAAAGATAGCCACTTGGATTATCTAAGTACGATAGAGTTCTATTTTCAGTAAACTGAATGTCCTTCCGTTTTCTTTCTGTATGGCAAATTTGTAGATGCTTCTATGGATGTATCTGCTTGAATTTGTAGAGGTAAATGTTACTGAAAGAAGGAAACATCAGATGGAAGTGGTTTGAATACTACCAGAGAAGGTGAAAATGAGGTGTGCATGGTAGAAAGGGCACTTGGGGGGGGGGGGGGGGGGAGGGGTGACACGGCACGTGATGTAGAGTCCCCCCGCCCCGCCCCAAGAGAGAGAGAGAGAGAACATGCTTTATGCTCTACACAGTGGTTTCTGTAGAACTTGTTTCATGTGATTGGATGTCTCCCAGTTGTACAATTCTGTTTTCATAATTAACTAATATCTTCTGTCGTTGAAAGAAAATTCTAGTAACCTTACCCAATACTGAATGCCACATCATATATGCTGGGAGGCAAAATAGATTGTTTCAAATGCTGCTGTGTGCTGTCTAATTATGCATTCTGTCCTAACATGATGAATTCATTTTCTTTTTTGCAGAATGCGTGACACTCTTGTTCTGACCATGAGAATTTTTCAGAGCAAGGTACTCCTTTGTTAAAACCTACCATAAGATTTGTCTGGAAAATAGCTATTAAGCGTTAGGTATTGCTCTATATGATACCAAACTCATTGCTCCTTAGCACAAAATTTCCATTGTCAAGCATGGCTGCAGGGGTAGCTAGGCTATTGTATCTGGAAACCATATTGAATGGTATGCACATACCTGTGTCCTCAGATTTGTCAAGTGTATCTGTAAAAGAGTTGTGCCTTTGTAATGTTTGCTTAAGTAGTGCTCTGTAGGATTTTAGTTTATAACTACTAGCCTTTGACTTGGGCAGTTTTATTTTCTTTTCATCCCCTAGACCATCACAATCAATGTTGTAATTGGAAGTTTTACCATCATTCCTTTTGGCCAAAGCAAATGGTAAAGAATGTTGTAGGCTCCTCCATATGGTCTTTATTGACCTAGAAAAAGCTTATGACAGAGTCCCTAGAGAGTTAATCTGGCAACTACTAGAGAAGATAAGTGTTTCAAGCAAATATGTGGACATAATTAAAGATATATTTGATGGAGCGGTGACAAGTGTAAGAACTGCAGGGGGACAAAGTAATGAATTCCCAATTACAATTGGGTTGCTTCAAGTCCTTAATTGTTTGTGCTTATCATTGATGATTTAACCGGAGACATTCAAGATGAGGTTCCTTGGTGTATGCTTTTTGATGATGATATTGTTTTGGTAGATGAGAGAAAAGCAGGGATTAACACCAAATTAGAGTTATGGAAATCAACCTTGCAATCAGAAGGTCTTAAGATAAGTAGAACGAAGATGGAGTATATGGTTTGTAACTTTTGTATAATAGAACGGATAGTGAGGTGGTGAAACTTGATAAGAGGGAAATTCCGCAAAGTGATTAATTAATATATTTTGGCTCAATCATAAATAAAGAAGGTGATATAGAGGATGATGTTTCACAGAAAATTAAAATAGGATGGATGAAGTGGAGAGGTGCGTTTGGAGTGTTGTGTGATTAGCGTATTCCTTTAAAATTTAAAGGAAAATTTTACAGGACAGTCATACGACCAGCTATGATGTATGGTGCGGAATGTTGGGTAGTTAAGAAGCGTCATATAGATATACTCAGTGTAGCTGAGATGAGGATGTTGAGATGGATGAGTGGACAAACTATCAAGGATAAAGTAAGGAATGATCATATTAGAAATGGTTTGGGAGTAGCCCTGATACGTGATAAGCAACGAGAAATTCGTTTGAGGTGGCATGGTCATGTTCAATGGAGGCCTTTGAATGCTCCAGTACGAAGGATTGATTTGATTCAGATTGAAGGAACTAAAAGAGCCAGGGATAGACCTAAATTGACCTTAGGAGAATTGGTGAGGAAAGACATGCATAGCTTAGGGCTTATTTCAAATATGACCTCGAATAGAGCTGATTGGAGGGCAAGGATCCATGTAGCCGACCCATTTAGTTGGGATAAGGCTGAGTTGTTGTTGTTGTTGTTTGCTCTGATGACAGTGGTTATCTTCCATGTCTTCTACTAGATTGTACATCAGATTTTCTTTGATATTTTTTTTGGATGAATAAAAAAATTCATTACCAAAGAGAGAACGATACAGCAGCTCCCTTAGGGAGCGAGAAGAAAGAAAAGAAAAGCCAGCTCCTCAAACAGGGGTGGACAGGAGAGAAATGGAGGACAGACCCCAGGAGACAACAATCTGTTCCTTGGGGTGTCATTACAAAAAGAGGGAGGGGCCGAAGATAAGCGAGCTTTGATTTCAAAAGAAATGGAATCCCAAATCTGCTGATGAGTACAAGATTTGGAGGTCCATTTCTTAAGGTTACGCTCCATTCAGATGTGATTGATGGCGGCACAGAAAGCTAATTTACCAACCGTGTCGCAGCTTGAAGAACCAATAAAAGTCGTATCAATCCAAAGCCACTCTCTGCTGAAGGGAAAAATTCTTCGACTTCTAGGCCAGCATTTTGTTAAGATCCCACCCAAATAGCTAAGGAGAAGGCGCAAGCAAAGAAAAGGTGCTCAGTGTCTTCTTTGATTTATTAATTCTGGAATAATGAAAAGTCCAAGATAGATCCATCTTTTTCTTTTTCTCATTATTTTATGGTAAGTGTATACGGATATATTCATCACTTAAACTGTAATTATTGTTGTCACTGATTAGTTCACCTTATGAACAACTGATTAATGAACATAAGAAAGGACAACAATGAATAACTCCCGCTGAATAGGAAAAAAGAGATAAATAAAGCACTATGATCAAGGTTCGAGGTCTCAGTTTTGGACCTGGTTTCGGTCGGACCCAACATCAAGTTGTCTCGGCTGTGGTCCGAGATCTCGGCCAAGTTGGTGTATTCTTTTTTTCTTGGCCCCTTGTTTTGGTAGCCATAGGACCTAAATAGGCCATGGAAGTTGCAGGACAGCCTATGTTAGGCCCTATAAACATAAGGGAACCCTTAATTTTTTAAAAACTAATTCAAAACGGTAGTTTGACTTTGGATCTATGATTGGTAGTCTACGTTGTATACATATAGTCATATTTCCTATCTCATACAATCTTTAGTACAAGAACACATATAATTTAAGTTAAAAAACCTAAATAAACATTAGGAATGAAAAGACATGAAATTATATACCATTAAATAAATCGTACATCAAACATTATTTGTTACAAAGAATCGAAGAGTGACATATATAAAACTATAAGAGTTAACAATACAAGGAATAAGTCAGTGAGTCACCTAGTATTGGAACGAGAGTTAACAATACAAGGAATAAGTCAGTGAGTCACCTAGTATTGGAACGAGTACTCAAAACCACTAGAATGTTGCTGATGCCAAATCAAGTTTTCCTCCGACTGAATCACAAAAGTTGGCCATGTCATAGTTTGGCGGAAGAAATGCTCGAAGTTGTCCGCAACGGCCTTATAGATGGAATCGTCAACGTACTCGAAATACCCTAACCTAGGATATCTATCTTTGAACCACGTAGAACTTGTGGGAAAGCCATTGCTACTGGATGGTGCATGTGGAACTGGAACCGGCATGTCAGGCTTGGGGGCCGGCAACCCGAAGATGTTGTCCACAAAACTGACCCGGTGTATGACTGACCCTTATACTCAGAGAGAGAAGGTAATGTTGATGAAGATTGTTGTTGCCCAAACTAACCATACCCAGTATAGTGACTAGAGTCGGAATCGGTGTTCCCTGTGCCATATCCATATAATGGTGAACGCCACTGCTCCCATACATACCACTCTCCATAGTCAAGCCTCTGGGTTGTCGGTCAAGCTCCTGACACTCATGTCTATGGACTCCAGTGTATCACTTTCCTCCTCAAGTGGTGGTATGAAACAGCGACGTAGCCCTCTTGAGTAGCCTGAAGTCCCTGCATGTGTGGTGGCACGTGCACCGTGGTCTTCATCCTGTGTAGCATGAGTATATTGAGTCTCGCTTGTGAAGCACAATGGCTCTGGCTCTGGCTCAAGCTTGTACCGGTACATGTCGCGCAGCCCCCATCACCATTACCATCACCATCACCATCACCCCCATCACCACCACCATCACTGGAATGCAACCACTCGGGTTCTTCCTCATCATCCCCGCCAGCTTGGAGGTCATGATGTCTATGAATACACACGGCCCTTGGAGGATGACATAAACTCATCCACATCGGTACCCATTTGACTAGCTATCCCAATGTCGGGCCCACCCTTTGCTTGATTCATGACAAGCTCACCTCGATCCTCAATGGTATAGGGGATCCTCATCATTTGAGTCAATCTGAAAAATGTGGGCTAGCTCGATTGGATCATTATTACCCTTTGTGGCTTGGCATATGTGCTGCATCCTTAGTCTCATGTTATAATGCACATATACTAACTGCTATAGTCGTTTGTGACCTAGATGATTCTGCCTCTTGGAGTGAATCAGTGAGAATGTACTCCAGTTATGCTTGCATCCTGAGGCAGAACAAGTTTGAGAAAGCATCCAATATTACCCTTGTAGTGATACCTAGTCAATTCTTATGATTTATGAATATGTAAATGGAATGTAGTTTAACTTAAGTATCTTTTACTAAACATATAAAACTCACTAGTTTTATGCCGTGGCTGCTGCTACTCATAATCTCCATGGCAATATACAGATATGGTAAGATAGGCTTCTTCTTTGAATCTACCATCCTCAGAACCCTTACCATTGGATCCAATATCAGGACCTTCTTTAGATCTTGCTAGAACTGGTCACTGGAGATGGTTAAATGTGCTGCCCTACCCCCTGGCAAACCAGACTCCCTCCAATCAAACCACTCCTCATTAGTAAATATGAACCTTAGGCCAACCATCATTGACTGGAAGCTCCGCTGTGTAATGTAGTTGGTGGCAAATTGAGTAATGCCAGTTCTCACCAAATCCCCTTCGTACTTCTCCCCAATAATTGTAGCAAATCCATAGTTATAGACAAATGTGGTCACTTGTCTTGCTCGCTTGACCACACCCACTCCTAGGGATCTCTTCCCCATGTCCTTTTGCATGAGGTCAATGCAATGGGGTGCACATGGTGTCTAAAAGAGGAAGATTTTGCTGCTATGCCTATTCATCAATCTTACCCCTGCCTTCTTGAAGTTAGTTCCGTTGTCCATCACCACTTGGACAACATTTTGTGGCCCTACCTCCTCCACAACTTCCTTCAACAACTTATATATATACACTGCATCCTTTATTTCCTTGAATGCATCCACTGATTTTAGGAAGATAGTCTTACCATCACGAATGACCATGAAGTTGATGATGGGCTGTCTAGTG
>NW_025317411.1:0-70000 GCF_018873765.1 Telopea speciosissima
CGGATTGTCCTTGGAGGGCTCATCTCTTGGATGGCCTTGATTTTCGTCGGATTGGCTTCGATGCCTCGATAGAGACCATGAAGTGAGGAACTTTCGAGTCACGTCGAATGCACACTTGGCGGGGTTCGGTTTCATTTGGTTCTTCCTTAGCACGCCGAAGGCTTCTTCCAGGTCGGCCAAGTGGTGCTCAGCCTTCATGCTCTTCACTAACATGTCGTCCACGTAGACTTTCATGTTTCTTCCAATCTGCTCATGGAATATATAGTTCACCAGCCGTTGATATGTTGCTCCGGTATTCTTCAACCCGAACGGCATAACCTTGTAATAGAAATTTTCTTGGTCGAGTTGAATCTGTGTATGACTCATCCTCTTCATGCATCATGATTTGGTTGTAGCTGGAGTACGCGTCCATGAAGCTCAACATTTCGTGTCCCACCGTGGCGTCAATCAAGAGATCAATCCGAGGTACCGGGTACTCTTCCTTTGGGCAAGCCTTGTTAAGGTCGGTGTAGTCAACGCACATCCTCCATTTCCCGTTCGGCTTGGGAACCATAACGACGTTCGCCAACCAAGTTGGGAATTTTTCTTCTCAGATGAACCCTGGTCGGCGGAGCTTCTCCACCTCCTCTTTAATCGAGGCTTGCCGATCAAGGGTGTAATTCCTTCTCTTCTGTTGGATCGGCTTTTGGCTCGGATCCACGTGGAGTCGGTGCTTGGCTATATGCCTCGGTATGCCCGGCATGTCGACGGCCGACCAGGCGAAGACATCGGCATTCACCCTTAAGAATTTTCCCAGCCGACTCCTTTGTTCTTCACTCAACAATGACCCGAGTTGTACTGTCTTCGTCGGATCTTCATCGCTGAGGGAGAATCTTCCGTGCCTTTCTGTGACCTCATCCCGCTGGTCTTCAAGGAGGTGTTCGCCGCACATCGCCATCCCTCGGCCGTTGCCTTTATTTTGCTTGACGAATGTGGCATAACATTCCCGAGCTTTCTTATACATGGTGGAGAGAATAGGACAGGAGAGAGAAGCTCTGGCGATTTTGAGAGGGGGTTTTTTGTGTTTACTCTTGGTGATGGCCGGCAGGCCATTAGCTCCGGCTAATGGTCTCCCTCCTTATCTCAGTCCGGGAGGGGGTGATACAAGGATTAACTCGGATGGAGAGGGGGTTATTGTTTGTTGGAATGGGGATGGTGCATGTGGAGGAGTTGGTGGTTGAGGGGCCCCTTCTAGTGGTGGTGTTGCATCTGCTGCAACTTCTTCTTTGAAGGCTACGGTTGAAGAGAGAACCCTTTTGGTGGAGGATACTCAAGGTTTGGGTGATTTGTTTTTGGAAGGAGCTGCTTTGGGAGACCTTCCACAACCTAAAGGTGGTGTTGTAAATGGTTTTGGAGGAACGATTAAGAAGAGTCTTGGGGTTCCCTGGTCAGCCTTATTTTCATCTTCTTCTTCGATGTTTGGTGATGGACTGCAACTTTCTTTTGTTGAACCTGTGAAGATTGATGGGGCTTTAGCTGCTAAATGCCCATCTTCTATGATTAAGAATGGCCTGGAAAAATGGAAGAATACCCTTATGGGTCATTTTATTGGTGGCAGACCTAGCTTCAACTTTGCCCGAGAGATGTTATTGAAGCAATGGAAGGTGTCGGGCCATGTTGATGTGAATTTGATGGACAGTGGGATTTCATTTTCAGATTTAATCTTGAAGATGACAAGATCAAAGTTCTTGAAGGGGGGCCTTGGTATATCCAAAGGAGGCCGAAGATTCTTCTTCCATGGAGCCCGGATGCTTGCATGGAAAGGGTAAATTTATGTTTTGTACCAGTTTGGGTTTCTCTTCACAATCTTCCTTTTCACTTTTGGTCGTGTGAAGCTCTTAGTTCGATTGGGAGTGTGATTGGGAAGCCGATTGTCACCGACAAGATGACAAGGTCCATGGAGCGATTGTCCTATGCTCGGCTGTGTGTGGAGGTGTCTGCAAATTCTAACCTACCTTCCTCTATTCTAGTCTATGGAGATGATGGCCTTTCTTTTCATCATAGGGTGGTCTATGACTGGAAACCACCATTATGTAAGCATTGTAGGCTGTTTGGGCATTCAGATGCGACTTGTAAGCTTGGTAGCAGCAGCTCCAACAAGAATTCAGGTTCTAAGAAAGAATGGAGAGTGAAAGATAATTCGAAGCCTTTTGATCAGACTGCAGGTGCAACCTTGAAGGATTTGGCTGGAAATGGAGGTGGTGCCTTGGCCGGAAATGGTGGTGGTGCTTTGGCCGGAATTGGAGATTGGCAACCGGTGGTTTCAAATTCAAATTCTGCTTCCTTTAATTCTCGCACGAATAAAGGGAAAGAAGATCGTCGGTCCTTGGAGCAAGTTGCCAATTTGGGAAAGAAGATTTCCAGTATTGCTGGGTCTTCTCTTGTGGAAAGAAATAAAGATTCAGAAATTTCCCAATCTAATGCTTTTGCTTTGTTGGAGAATCTAACGGAGGAGGTGAGGTATGACCCAGAAGATATGATGTTGGACCCGGATTCTTGTGCAATCCTTTTAGGGAATGAGTTATTTGATGAGGTGGACAAAGGGGAGGGAGAAATCTATGTCCAACCGTTCAAGATTCTCCCCAGCTTAGGAGAGAAAAGGGTGGATTTAAATGGGCAGAAATTTTGGAAGGATGGCAGATTCGGTGGTGAGAATCTTGAAGGCAATCCAATTTTAAAATCTGTCCAACTGGAGCAGCCGTTGGAGACTTCTTCTAATTTTGGAAAAGCAAATATTTCTTTAGTTGAAGATTGTCTAGAGGAGGAGAGCAGATTTAGTGGGGAAGATTTGGGAGAGATTCCTTCCAATTTGAATGAATTTTCAAATCCCGGTCTTAGCAAGAATAATGGAGCAGCTTCCTTTGGAAGGGGAAATACACTTGAAGTGAATGTCACCAACAGATATGCTGAGGTGGATTCCATTAATTTGTTGAAGATGTCTGATCCTAATCTGGTGGTAGATATGAATGTGGCAGTTTTGGAAGGTGACAAGATCATGGATGAAGATCGGATTATGAGGGAGAAAGGGATATTACCTTCTAAGCCTTCAGCCAATTTTGAAAGATTGAAAAAGCAAGCTGCTGATATCCGGGCCACCCAAGGATCTTTTGGAAGAGGTATGGGCCAATTAAATTCTGCTTCTTATTCTCTTATGGGCCGGCCCACTGGGAGGGGGTCTAAATTCCAGGCCCAACAGGTTCTCTTGAACCCAAAAGAATTTGGTGGGGCTAAAGGGGAGGGACCTAGCAAAGGGGGTGGGGGGTGACTCTTCTAACATGGTTACTAAATGAACTACATTTCTTGGAATGTTAGAGGTATGAATGCCTCTAGAAAAAGGCTGGGGATTAAGAAGGTGTTGAAAGACCAGCAAGTCAAATTTGCTTGTCTTCTAGAAACTAAATTGAAGATGGAAAATTGTGCTGCTGTTTTTGACCTTTTTATTACTGATTGGAAGTACTTGCAGAATGGTGAGGCAGATTCTTCTATCCGAATCTGGTTGGGTTGGGACCCCAAAGTGTTCAAGGTTGAAGAAATCCAAAGTCCAAGCAATTCATTCATGCTAAGGTGTCGATTGTGGGAACCTCTGTCACCTTTCTTTGTACTGCAGTTTATGCCTCCAATTCCATAGAAGACCAAAGGGAGCTTTGGAGGGATGTGCGAACTCTAACTAATAATGTTTTGGATCCTTGGGCAGTTCTTGGGGACTTTAATGTGGTGCGACATCAGAATGAGAAAATTGGAGGGGATCCTATTCGGCAGGAGGCTATAGATGAGTTTAACTCCTTCATTGATGACATAGGGCTTGTTGATCTGAAATGGAAGGGCAAAGCGCTGACTTGGAATAATAGATAGAGTGGTGATGCGCGGATTTGCTGCAAGTTGGATAGGGTAATGGTTAACTTGACTTGGATGGATGCTTTAAGGTCTTCGAAAGCTGCCTTTCTCCCCCCAGATCTTTTGGACCATTCCCCAGTGGTGCTGTCCGTTCTTGAAGATGCTAATTTTGGCCCAAAACCTTTCAGGGTTTTTGAGGCGTCGATTGGCAGGAGTGGGTATGATGACACTGTTCTCAAGGGCTAGGAGCAGCCGATTAACATGGCCCTCAATCCTATCCTTAGATTTGCTGCCCGGCTGAAAAATGTAAAGAAGGAGCTAAGGAAATGGAATAAAGAATGTGTGGGAGATGTGTTTCAAGTGGTTAAGGCTGCAGATGCTGATCTCAAACAGGTTCAATGCACTCTGGGTGTGCACCCTGATGATCCGAACTTGGTCTCCTTGGAGGCACAAGCCAAACTTAAGTTGTGGGAAGCTCTGGCTACTGAAGAAAAGTTTTTAAAAGAGAAATCTAAGGTCAAACATATTTAGCTAGGTGATGGAAACAATAGTTTCTTTCATAAGTCTATGGTTTGTAGACGAAGCAGAAACCATATTCGGAGATTCAAGGGGAAGGGGGAGGCATTGTCAAGAAACCTACACTCATTAAGGAAGAAGCAATTTCCTTTTATATGAAGTTGTTTGGAGCAGATGCTGGCGATAGAGGCTTCTTCCCTGATTCTGTCCCTTTACAAAGTGGGCTGTCTCATGCACAACAGGAAAGCCTCATTGGGAATGTGTCTAACAAGGAGATTATGGAAGTGGTGTTTGCGATGAAGAACTCAAAAGCTCTAGGACCCGATGGATTTGGGGCAGCCTTCTTCAAACATTCTTGGGAAGTTGTTGGTGAAGACTTGACTTTGGTCGTGAAGTGGTTTTTCTCTAAGTCTTGCCTCCCTAGCTCGGTTAATGCCACTTTCATTAGTCTGATTCCTAAGACTGGGGATGTTACTTCTTTTGCTGGATACAGGCCCATAGCTCTTTGCAATTTTTTTTATCAGATCATTACCAAAATCTTATCTAATAGATTACAAGGAGTTGTTGGGTTGGTGGTTAGTGATTATCAATCTGCCTTCATCAAGGGGAGATCCATTGTGGATAACATTCTAGTGTGTCATGATGTAGTTAAAGGGATTGTGCAGAAAGGAATAAGCCCCACAGTGGTGTTGAAGATTGATCTCCATAAGGCTTACGACTCACTTAGCAAGAAGTTCCTTTTTGATATCATGGAAAGAATGGGCTTCCCTCAAAAGTTTATTGGTTGGGTGAAGGCTTGTGTTGGAACCCCCTGCTTTTCCATCCTTCTCAATGGAAGCCCGGCTGGTGACTTTAAAGGGGGAAGAGGAATCAGGCAAGGGGATCCCATCTCCCCCTATCTCTTCACTATTGCTATGGAGGGTTTCTCCGCCTTGATGAGGAAGTTGGAAGTTGATGGCAGGATCAGCCTTCTCCCCAGATGCAAGAGATCCCACCCTCTCACCTTATATTTGCTGATGACCTGATGATATTCGTGAAGGCCTCTCCTGATTCTATTTCGGCCTGTCTAGGGGCTCCGAATGATTTTCATACCTTCTCTGGGTTAAAACTCAACAGAGCTAAGTCCTCTATTATTTTAGGGGGCCTCACCCATACAGCCAGACTGTAACTTTTGGAATTAATGAATTTTGTGGATACTAAACTACCCATCCGGTACCTTGGTGTTCCTCTTATTTCTCGTAAGCTGGCCATTGCTGATTGTTCTTCTATCTTGGATCGAGTGCAGAGCAGGCTTGATGGATGGAAGGCCCGTTTCTTATCCTTTGCAGGTCGGGTACAACTATTGAGCTCTGTTCTCCAAGGCTGCTATATTTATTGGTCGGGGATCTTTGCTCTCCCAGGTGCTGTCAAAAAGAAACTGAAGTCCATCTTCTCCAACTTCCTTTGGACCGGCCCGTCTCTGGAACGGAAGGTACATTACATTTCTTGGGATAATATTTGTAAACCTAAATCTGAAGGGGGGCTTGGAATTAGGAGAATTTCAGACATGAACACTGCCGGTATTCTTAAACAAATCTGGTGGATTGCCTCTAAGAAGGACAGTCTTTGGGTTAGGTGGGTTAACACCCGTTACCGAAAGAATGTTTATATTTGGACCACTAAGGTCCCCCAAAACTGCTCATGGGTTTGGTAAAAAGTGCTCAAATATAGAGATTTGGTTGAGCCTCACATACACCACTTCATTGGGGATGGCCAGACTACTAGACTTTGGCTTGATAACTGGCATCCCAAAGGAGTTTTGATCAAAAGGTATAGGGACCGTATCCGGTATGATGCTGGTTCGCATCGCCTTGCTTTGGTTTCGGATCTTATTAGAGATGGCCACTGGCATCCTCTTCCCTATGGTTCCTTCGATCTGATTACTGTTTGGAGAGATCTCCCTAGTGTTCCCCTGGTAAATGGAGGGAAGGACCTTATTGTTTGGAGGAAAGCTCCTAATGGCTTATTTAGCACCAAATCGGCTTGGGATCTGATTAGAAGGCGAGCCACTTCGGTGGATTGGCATAAACATGTTTGGTTCCCTGGGTACTTTCCTAGGCATTCCTGCACTACCTGGAGGTGTCTTATGGGGGCACTCCCAACTAAGGACCAACTTATTAAAAGGAATATTTTGGTTGGACAGAACTGTGTCCTTTGTTGGGGGGGATTGGAGAGCCATAACCATCTTTTCTTTGACTGCCCCTTCTCCAAAACCATTTGGGGCAGGGCTAGCTCTTTATGTACCCCAAATGGGAAGGGCCCATCTGGCCTTACTGATGTGGTTAACTGGCTGTCATATGCGGTGTGCACCAATGATAAGTTAGATGTCATTCCTAAGCTGGCTTTTTGTGCATCGGTTTATCATATCTGGTGGGAACGAAATCAGTGTCTTTTCAGCAATAAGTCCAGGACTTATGACAAAATTCTTCACGATATCAAGTTTGATGTTGTTACTAAAGGTTCCTGCCCCCCCCATTGTGGCTGCCCATAATCCAAGAAATCAGTTCTTGGTTGAGAATTGGAGGATTCAAGTGCAGTGGGTTGTTACGGTTCCCAAAACCTGCTCTTGGTTTACACCCCCCTTCACATGGCCGCACTCCATTGCGATGGATCTTTGACTGCAGATAGGGCTGCTTATGGGGGACTTATGCATAATAACATGGGAGTCCCCATTCTGGCCTATGTAGGCAAGGGGGTGGAAGCTTCGGTTCTTAGCATGGAGTTATTAGCTATTCATAGAGGGCTGTCCCTATGCTTGGAGAAGGATATTCATAGTGTTTCGATCAGGTCTGATTCGAAGTTGGCAGTGGATATTCTTATGGGTTCGATCACTTGCCCTTGGAGTGTGTATGTTTTAAAATGCCAGATTGGTGCTCTCTTGCACCATTTGTCTCACAAAGAATTTAGGCATGTTTGGAGGGAATTGAACCAACCGGAAGATTTTATTGCTTCCATTAATAATGGGGATGGGGAAGCTATTATTCATCCTCTGGAGTTTCCAGAAGACCTTATGAGATTGATTCATGATGATGCAAGCAAGAAGACCTATTTTAGACCCCCCTAATTGGGCTAGCTTTTCTTTATCCTTGTATAACCGAGGGGTTTGTCCTCGGGGTGTGGGGGCCTCTCCTTCTCCCTTAGGTCTGTCTAAGGGGTGGGAGTAGGCTGCTTTCTCTTGTACTTTTTATTCTTGTTTCTATATACTCACAATTTACCTACCAAAAAAAAAAATTCCCGAGCTTTCTTTTGATCACCTCGGATTTCTCTAATGTCGTTCTCTGTAGGAAACTTCATCTTCAAGTGTGTCGGCGAGATGATGGCTTGGAGAGCGGTCAATGATGGGCGGCCGAGTATGGCGTTGAAAGCCACCACTGACCGCACTACCATGAATTTGACTTGGATCGTCGCTTAACATGGAGCTTGTCCGAACGTGACCAGTAGGTCGATTGAGCCTTTGATGGTGGCGGCAGCTCGCGAGAACCTGTGAAGTGAGGTGCCCTCCGGCTTGAGTGCTTCGTCGCCGAAGTCGAATTGTCAATACGCGTCTAGTGACATAAAGTCCACGGATGCACCCGTGTCGACCAATACGCAATGAACGGGTCTCTTGGAAATTTCCACCTGCACTACCAAAGCATCATCGTGAGGTAAACTTATACCTTCTAGATCGGCCTCAGTGAAGGAGATCGTCGCCTCAGACTTCAGCCTTTTGCCTGGCACCTCGGCGACCTCGTCGAACCGCACATTTGCTTTGGCCTTCTAAGTGGACTCTTGTCTGGGCCCTCCAAGGATAGTGTATATGGGAGCTCCCTTGTCACTGCTCGGCCCGGATCCATCATCTTTCTTCTCAGCTCGGGCTTTATCTTCGTCATGCTCGGCCCGCCTATTTTTGGGCCTCGGCTCGGCTCTCCTTTGATCGCGATCTTCAGGTCCTCGACCCCGATGTTCTTCGGCCTCCTTTGACATATCGCTTCAGGTGCCCCGCTTTTATCAGCTCTTCAATTTCTCTTTTCAGCTGATAACAATCCTCGGTGTCGTGATCAGTGTCCTTGTGAAATTGGCAATACTTGTTGGGATTTTGAGATGACCCAGCTTGCATCAGCCGGGGTCGGCGGATGTACTCGTCGTCCTGTATTTGCATCAAAATCTCCTTGCATGAGGTATTCAGTGCGGCATAATAAGGGCTCCAAGCTTGGTCTAATCTCTCAGCTCGGCGATCTGTCCTGGGCCGCTTTTCCTCCTTGCGGTCATCGGTCGTCGGCCTTTTCTTCTCAGCTCGGCCTTCATTCCCCTTCCGGGCTTGGAGCACCTCCGCCATATTTGCAAACTCATTGCACCTCTCCAAGAGCTCGACCAGGTTTTTGGTCAACTTTTGGGCCAAGTCCTTGATGAGGTCCATGTCAGCGAGCCCGTTGCTCATCGCAGTATGGGCCGTGGCCTCATCCAAATCCTTGATGTCTAAGGATTCTTTGTTGAAAAGTGAAATGAACGCTCGGATCGACTCATCATACCGTTGCTTCAAGCTAAGGAGGTTGACCGTCATCTTCTTGTGTTTCATGCTACTCTGGAAGAGCATGACGAAGGCTCGACAGAGCTGAGTGAAGCCTGTTATGGAGTTCGATGGTAACCAGGAGAACCATGAGGTAGCCACGCCCTTGAGAGATGCGGGGTAAGCCCGACAAGAGACAATCTTGGTTCCCCCGTACATGGTCATCATCGCATTGAAGTAGTTGATATGATCCATCGGTTCGGTCATCCCGTCATACAGGTCGAAGGGAGGAGGCTTGAACCCGGCCGGTAGTGGCGTGGTCATGATCTCAGGAGGATAAGGGTATAGCCCGACCAGTGAATAGGCATCTGGGGTCGCCTGTTTCTTCAATCCCTCAACCTGCTTGGCCATGTCTCGTAGCCTCTTTTCCAGCTCGGTTTCAGGTGCTCGGCCGTTCGTCTCGTCCACCTGGTGCAAATTATTATGTTCATTTGGCCGAGGTCGGCCATTTTGTCTTTCAGCTCGGGATTGACTCGCTCGGTCTTCCTGTTGAGGTCAAGCATTGTGCTCGGCTTGGTTAGCCCCACCCTTTCCGGCTCTTCCTTCCCCTTGGAAGTTTGACCCGTGGGGGCTTCTCTGTTACTCTTCTTAGAGAGGTGGGCTTCGGCGCCGAGGGCTATGGCAAGATTTTTCCCCATTCCTCACGTCTTGTCTGCCACGGAGTTGTTCCCCTCACTCTCGATTTTCTCCGGGCTGTCCGTCCTCTCTGAGCCGATCGGAGAATACTGATCTTCTCGTGGCCGATGCCGTCGGCTCAATTTCTCATCTTGCTCCCGGGCTCCGATGATGCTCTTGCTCATCCCGTTGAACGCCCCTACTAGGGCATGGAGGAGGAGTCTTCTGACTAGACGAGTGTGATGATGCGGCCCGGCTCAGCTCGGTCCGACACTGGCCACCCTACCTACGCTGGTCTTCCTCTACGCGCACCGGGGCTGGAGGGGGCGCGACTAGTGGTTGACACATCAGCCCACCCCGAGCCATCTGGGTCATGAAAGTACGCAGCGTCTCGTTGGTGTGGAGCATCTGCAGTTGCAAATCCATAGCTTGCCGGTTATTCACTGGGGCTTCGGGAACCAAATTCTCCGATAATGGTGGTGTGGTGGTAGGCTCAGCCCGTTCAAGTTTGGCTCAACCTGTGTCTGGTCAGCCGCTGTGGTGTCCAGTACACTTCCACCATTCCCACCCTCCGACGGGGGAATTGGATTGGCCACGATGCCCGTGCTGGGCGGCACACCCCCTGCCCCAGGGGGTCTTCTGATCTCGCCTTATCGTGATGCTTCAGGGGTCGGGGATCGCCTCGCCTACCCAATCTGCTATATCTCGTCTCCCCAGGAAGTCGAACCATGCTGCCCTGATCTCGTATACACCATTGTTCCTGCTCTTAAAGTTCATAGAAATGACGATGGCTTGCTGACGTCGTTCCCATAGACAGCGCCAAATCTGTTGGTGTGGAAACTTCCATCGCCCGGTTCGCCCATGAATGAGCCTGCAAAAAACCGAGTGAGTGCAAGAGAGCTGATGTGGCTCCAACCTAGGACTCTCCGACGCACAAGTTAGGTCTCCAGTGCAACAGCGTAACAGCTAGTAAAAGTGAGATGAGTAATGGTGCTCCGTACCTGAGTATTTATAGAGGGAGATGAGGCGGTTGGAGGAGTCCTAGTATGGTAGGAGTTCTTCTCTTGGAAGGCTCTATCCCGTTGCATGGAGTGGAGAGTTATTTTCGGGGTCGGACTCCCATTAAGGTAAGAGTCCATATCTAAGTGTGATTCCATATCGCGATAGGATTGTGGCTCAATCCCTATCCCACGATTCTTGGATTGTGCTGATGTGGATCCGCGATTCTCGGTGAGCCGTTACAATGGCTTTTGTGGAGGGCCCGGCCTCCGTGGTCGGCCTCCAAGCTTGGCCACAGTGGTTGACCTCGGAGCTCGGCCTATGCCTCGACTGACAGCGGTGAGGTGGGCTCAAAGTCGATGGCCGATTTGGGTGGTGCCCTGTGGTGCGGGTGCTCGGCACATAGGAGATAGAATGCCAGATCTATCGGTGGTCGAGGCGGCCCAACTCGCATGGCTCAGTTCGGTTATCGGACTATCCTTGGCTCAGCCATGTGGCAGCTTCCGATTGGTGATGTGATTTATGCCATATCAGAGTGAATGGTTCACTTATCCTTCTTCTTCCCTCCCAAATCTGACGTAGACTTCCTCATAACATCCTTCCCAGAACTGGACACTTGCCTCAACGAGCTAAACTCCCCTATCCCTTTATCCTTGCTGGGAACTAGGGAATCAAAATTCAAACTGGACACGTCTCTACCAACCTGCCGAGCCCCATCGTCGGCTATAGCACCTCCATTAACTCCGGCAACTCCCTTCACCCGCCACTCCTTCTTGGACCGAGAGCTTTCCTATGACTGAACATTGCTCCCAAACTTGCATGTGTCAATGAGATGACCAAACACTTTACAGTGCTTGCATCGTGGAGGCTTCCAATAAAAAATAACCCTTTGGTTAAACGCAAACCCATTATCTCTATAGACTGGAACAGATAAAGGAAGGTCCTTTTCTACAGAAACTTCAACACACAGCCAAGCATAGGACAGCCTCTCCATGGAGCTCGTCATTTGATCAGTAACAATAGGCTGCCCGATGACACTCCCAATCGAGCTCAAAGCTTGTGAGGACCAATAATGAAAAGGAAGATTGGGAAGAGAGATCCAAACCGAGACTAAACATAAATCCACCCTTTCTAAGCAAACACTCGGACTCCAAGGACGAAGAATCATAGGCCTTCTCTGCACATACCAAGGACCCCCTTCAAGAACTTTAATTCTATCCTCCTCAAGATTAAAACGGAAAATAAAAAGTCCATTATTCAGCAAATTAACCTCAACATGGCCTGAAATTTTCCATTGCTTTAACAGCATATCACCAGCAAAGGTGAAGCTAGGTCTGCCCCTAATAAAATGACCCATAAGGGTGTTCTTCCACTTCTTAAGCCCACCTTTAATCATTGAATCTGGGCACCTCGCAGCCATAGCCCCATTAATTACTACAGGTTCAACAAAAGAGAGTTGCAGCCTGTTTGAGTTAAAATAAAACCGCAAGCGTAAGGGTCAACCATAGCTACTGGTCGAACACGAGGAGATATACGCTACTCTATTTAACTAACTTAAAAGTAATGCAAAGTGAACCAAATTAAAGTGTTAAATTAAACTAATTAAACTAACAAAAATCAATGCATCCTAACTCATAAGCATCTAACAAAATTAAGGGATTAAATCGACGTCCTAACACATGAGCATCTAACCTATCAAACTAAAGCGAATTGAAAGGAAAAATGCAGTCACACATACTAACCACATAAAAAGAAATAAGGGAATAAAAATGCATCCATAAACCGCAACCATATAAAATTAAAATAAAAGAAATAGAGGGGGAAGAAGAAGAATATAGAGAGAGATAGAGGAGATGGAGAATGAGATTGAGAGTTTAGGTAGTAAAACCTGGATGTGCTTGCAAGAATGTAATTGAAAAGATTGAATACTTGCATAAACTTACCATGGCCTCCTCTTCTAAATCTTCAAGTCATGTCATCAACTTAAGAACTTAGACTAGAAGGCTTAAAACCTAAACTAGAATTAAGAAATTACAACCCAATTGAAGACTTAAATTGAAATCAAAGCATAAACTAAACCTATTATAACCATTAACTAAAAATCATAAAAGCAAACTAGAACTTAGAAAAGCCAAAAATCACAAATTAGAAGGTGAAGAAGAGAAGAAATTTCACTAAGTGAATGAGCAATTTTTACAAGAGAGGTAGGGGGTATTTATAGGTGGAAGAGAGGAGAAGAGAGAAGATGGAAGTGTATGAGAAATATTCCCTAAGAAAAGAGAATATTCTCTTCTCTTTCCTCTTTTACAATGCCTTAAATCCTAAGAAAAAAGAAAAAAAAAGAAAGAAGAAGAAGAGAAGATTGTTTACATAGACCTTCTATTTCTAGAAAAATAAACTTCCAATTCTAACAAGTGCTTCCTTTTCTTTGTAGATATCTTCTCCAAGCAATAAAATCAAAGCATCTTTGATTTTTCAACCTTCCATAGATAAGAAAATATAAATCTATCCCAAGTAGAATTCCAGAAGTGCCCTTGAGAAGTTGGAGGAGAGAGAGACTAAGGGTGATGACTAGGATTCCTTCAAGCATAAATAAAATATCCATTCTGTCCTTCAGAAAACGTGGAGCATGGGGTGCTTATATAGGCCTCACCATTGTGTTCCTTACGAAAAATCACCCAAAATAGACCCAAATTTCGTCCAGTTCGGAGTTGGGGAGCCCAAGATATCTCAAGTTGAAGTTGGACTGTTCAGAGGCTTCCAAATGGAATCTTTCGGATACAGTAAAATAACTTCTGATAATTGTGTTAAGGCCCCTGGAATCCGAACTTATGCTTCACTTTATCCCCGTCCGACTGTCAATAATTATAAATAAACCCTTGTACACCATTTTCGCGCATCGTTACGGAAACGGCCATAACTTCTTCGTTTCAACTCGGAATCAAGTGTCGTTTGAACCGTTGCGAAGCTGACTCGATGGGCTATGCATCCATACTATTAACACCTCAAAAAAGCTTAAAAACATCTCCTTAGCATCATCTCCTCCATTTTCACAATAATTCACCTAAACCCTGAAAAGCACAAGAAAGCACCGAATAACTCTGTCCAATGTGGTAAAATGTGTCGAGGGGTTTTAGCGTAATAATCAGAAGTTATCCTTGCTGTAGCCAAGAGATTCCATTTGGAAGGCTCTGGATAGTCCAACTTCAACTTGAGATATCTTGGGCTTCCGAACTCCAAATTGGACGAAATTTGGGTTTATTTTGGGTGATTTTTCGCAAGGAACACAATGGTGAGGCCTATATAAGCACCCCATGCTCCACGTTTTTTGAAGAACAGATTTGGTATTTCATTAATTATAAATGGAATCCTAGTCATCACTCTCTCTCCCCTCCAACTTTCCAAGGGCACTTTTGGAATTTCAATTGGGATAGATTTATTTTAAAAGATAGTTTCTCATCTATGGAAGGTTGAAAAATCAAAGATGCTTTGATTTTATTGCTTGGAGAAGATATCTACAAAGAAAAGAAAGCACATGTTAGAATTGGAAGTTTACTTTCCTAGAAATAGAAAGTCTATGTAAACAATCTTCTCTTCTTCTTCTTTCTATTTTTTTCTTTTTTCTTAGGATTCAAGGCATTGTAAAAGAGGAAGGAGAAGAGAATATTCTCTTTTCTTAGGGAATATTTCTCCTACACTTCCCTCTTCTCTCTTCTCCTCTCTTCCTCCTATAAATACCCCTTACCCTTTGGGTTGTAGAAGTTAGTTTTTTAGTTCAGTTTTTAGTTAGTTTCTAGTTCAATTTTAATTAAGTTTTTAGTGTAATTTTTTGTTCATTCACTTAGTAACATTTCTTTTCTTCTTCTCCTTCTAAGTTGTGATTTTTGGCTTTTCTAAGTTCTAGTATGCTTTTTGATTTTCATTTAATGGTTATAATAGGTTTAGTTTATGCTTTAATTTCAATTTAAGTCTTCAATTGGGTTGTAATTTCTTAATTCTAGTTTAGGTTTTAAGCCTTCTAGTCTAAGTTCTTAAGTTGATGACAAGACTTGAAGATCTAGAAGAGGAGGCCAAGATAAGTTTATGAAGTATTCAAGCTTTTCAGTTAAATTCATGCAAGCACATCCAGGTTTTACTATCTAAACTCTCAATCTCATTCTCCCTCTCCTCTATCTCTCTCTATCTTCTTCTTCTACTCCCTCTATTTCTTTTATTTTTTTTATATGGTTGTGGTATGTGGATGCACTTTTATTCTCTTATTTCTTTTTTTGTGATTATGAAGTGTAGCTACGTTTTTGTTATTCCTTCCAATTTACGTTAGTTTGATAGGTTAGATGCTCATGTGTTAGGACGCCAACTTAATCCCTTAATTTTGTTAAATGCTTACGAGTTAGGATGCATTAATTTTCATTAGTTTCATTAGTTTAATTTAACACTTTAATTTGGTTCACTTTGCATTACTTTTAAGTTAGTTAAATAAAGTGGCGTATATCTCCTTGTGTTCGACCCGTAGCTACGATTGACCCATACGCTTGCGGTATAATTTTTAAATTCAAACAAGTTTTTGGCGCCGTTGCCGGGGAGATTATTGACCACTTTATTTTTTTTATTTTTAAGTAATTCGAAGTGCTTTAGTTTCTTCTCTTTCTCCTCTTTCTTTTTTTTTTTTTTTTAAAAAAAAGTTTTTGAAAACCTCTTCTTGTTTCTCTTCTGTTTCAAATAGTGTGCACCCAATCTAAAGTCCTTCATATGCCCAAACCCAGCCAATCTTGGTGCCCCTTGATTTGTTGGGTGGTTTGGATTGGCATGTGACTTATCTTTGGAGGTGACCACTCTTGATAACGGGAAAGCAACATAGTGAGAGCGTTGGAAACATAAACGTATAGTAGGCCTCCACCCTACATCAGAATCCATTTGGAGTCACCCGTAGGTGGCTCGTGAAGACTATACGGATTCCCTTGCTGTCAACCTATATGGCAACCTTACAGCTTTGGAACCATTGTTTCAATTTTTGAGGGATAGATACACTATCTACCTTGGGTTCCCTCTTATTTTTAGTCTTTTATTTTTCTTTAAACTTTTTTTTATGGGAGACCTCAATTTGGGATAAGTGGTTAATTTAGAATAATGGGAGATACACTTCCATATAAGACTTTGGGGGAAAGATGGACCTATGCTAAGGCAACCATGATTTTGGAGGAAATGTTTAAACAGGTTAGGGAAGCCAAAAGTAGTGAGATAGAGAACAATTTTGCACCACCCCAGTACAATTTTACTCCCCAACCCAACTATGGGCTTTCGGGAAATTTTGATTGGTCACTTCCCCAGACAATCCATGTTATGGAAGGATGCCCTAATCTTTATGGGGGTAGCTATGGTGATGAGAATGTGAGTCCTCAATTCCAATACAATTCTTTTGGCACTTACAATCAGGGGTGGAGTGATCATCCCGATTTCTTGTGGGATCAATGGAATAACCAAGCTGGACCACCCAATTTCCAATACCATGGTCAGTTTGGTCCCCCAATGCCCAACCCTCCATTAAATCTCAATGGGCCACCTCTCCTTGAACCATATCACCAACCCCCTGAGTTTCAAAACATGGGTGAGGAGGCCAGACTGAATGAGCTTGAGAAATACATAGACCTTCTCACAACAAGCCAAAATATCATGGAGAAGCAACTCTCTCAACTGATAACCATGGTGTAAGAGGAGGAAACGGGTACATTACCTAGTCAGCCTGAACCGCCCCATCCCCAGTTTAATGATATTGAAAGTCCACCACCCCAGTTTGAGGTTAATGAGAGTCCTTCCCAACAAGCTGCTTTTCATGATGATTTATTTGTTGAGATTGAGTCTCCTCAGGATATTAGTGAAGCGAGATTTGATGAGCTACCTGGGGAAGTCCAACTTTTTCCTGAAATTTTTGATTTTAGTGAGCCTAGGGTTTTTATTGATTTAGAATCAGATTTTCATGATAACATAGAAACCCAGGAAATTTGATCTCCCCCTCTCTCTTTGGAAAACTTAGATAATTGTCATTTTGAGGATTCCATTGTCTCACATGTTGATTTGTCCAAACCTCCTTGGTTTGACGATTTTATTGAGGAGGACAATGTTAGTCATAATGCCTTTCAAGCATATTTCCATGATCCTTATTTGGCAAATCAAGTTATGCAAAGAGCGGATAGTTGTATTGCTAGGATTGATTTGAGTAAACCTCCAATTTTTTATGATTATTTAGATGAGGTTATTCATAATCCTTTTTATGCTTATTGTGATCCGTTTTTGGTTGATTTTTCAAAGAATGATAGGTGTTCTACATTGCAAATGGGAGAGAAGGGAAGGATTTATGGCCTGAGTTTTATTGCCTTCATTTTTCACTGTCCCATGAGGACATATTTTTCTATTGGATATTTCTCAGTTGTGCTTAACTTCCGTATTATTTCTCGCTTTACTAAAATTCATGGTCGAGTGTTTTCTGGTTCTGAAGTTATTTCTCCATTTATTGGCCATGGATTGAGATTTCTATTGCTGCTCCTAGCACTTTTTGTAGAGCTCATGACTCTTCATGATCTTCTTTGTTGATTATATTTGGTAAGCCCCTTCATCTCCTCCCTTGTCCTTATTTTTTTCTTTTATGCTTGCATTGAGGACACTGCATGAATTAAGTGTGGGGGGGATGTTGGGCTTAATTGGTGAAATTTGATTGTGACAATAGTTTGGTTTTGTGCATATGTTTCTTTGATTATGAAGCGAGAGAGAGAGGGAATTAGGTGCCCTAGCATGCGAAATAATAAAGAAATCCCTTTTCAAGGACTGTAATTAGTTTGTATCCGATGATGGGGATTGAATTGAAAAATATGAGTGCTATTTCATTTGATAGCTAGATTACTCTATGTGTTTTATGTACCCTTTGATCTTTTGGCTAGTAGTTGAGACCAATTTGTTTGTGGCAAAACAAGGCATGAAAGTGGAAGTGAATGAAAAAAAACAAGGAACAGGAAAGAAAGTAGAATTTCTTGGGACTAGACAGGGCACTGTGCCTCATGAAACCGGATGACTTGATCGAAATTCCTTGGAAGGAAACTCAAAAAAAAAAAACTCTTGCATCAATGTCTCAATGTCTTATGGATATATGCAAAAAAGCGAAGCTACCAAGTATTTGGGTGTCTGGTGTATGCTCCACCATGTCATTCAGGAAACAGTAGTGGAGTAGAAAAAGAGTTTGTTGTTGAGAAAGAAAAAAAAGTTTTTGCCTTAATGCCTGAGTCTTTGGTTCCATTGATATTATGAGTGGTTTACTTGAAGGTGAGTAGTGTTTAGAAAATATGAGGAGATCCCTTAATCTTGATGCATACTTATTACTTGAATTGATGTGGGGTGATAAAATTCAAGTATGGGGGAACCTTTGGCTCCTTGATCTTTAGTTGAACACTTTTTGGGATTATGTGTACTGTCCTACTTATGCCATGATTAAAATTTGCAGCATTCATTTACAATTGAATTTTGGATGTATATTCACTGCAAACACCCACGAGACATGACTCGTCCACTAGGGGTAACCTAGGAGTTTAAAGGCTTGTTATACATGCTAAGTGCAACCATGATTCCTACGAAAGTGAGTTAGGATTTTCTACATTTTAAGTTAGTTTTTGTTTTTTGCTTTACTTGAGGACAAGTAACGTTCAAGTGTGGGGGAATCGATGAGCACATTTATGTGTGAAATCTTAGGGCATAAAGCATACATTTTACCACATTGGACAGAATTACTCGGTGCTTTCTTGTGCTTTTCAGGGTTTAGGTGAATTCTTGTGAAAATGGAGGAGATGATGCTAAGAAAATGTTTTTAAGCTGTTTAGAGGTGTTAATGGCTTGGATACGTAGCCCATTGAGTAAGCTTCGTAACGGTTTAAACGGCACTTGATTCCGAGTTGAAACGAAGAAGTTATGGCCGTTTTCGTAACGACGCACGAAAATGGTCTACAGGGGTTTGTTTGTAATTATCTAAAATTGACCGGAGACAAAGTAAAGCGGAAGTTCGGATTCAAGGGGTTTTAGCACAATAATCAGAAGTTATCCTTGCTGTAGCCGAGAGATTCCATTTGGAAGGCTCTGGATAGTCCAACTTCAACTTGAGATATCTTGGGCTTCCGAACTCCAAATTGGACGAAATTTGGGTCTATTTTGGGTAATTTTTTGCAAGGAACACAATGGTGAGGCCTATATAAGAACCCCATGCTTCACGTTGTTTCAAGGATAGATTTGGTATTTCATTAATTATGAGTGGAATCCTAGTCATCACTCTCTCTCCCCTCCAACTTTCAAAGGGCACTTCTGGAATTTCAATTGGGATAGATTTATTTTAAAAGATATTTTCTCATCTATAAAAGGTTGAAAAATCAAAGATGCTTTGATTTTATTGCTTGGAGAAGATATCTACAAAGAAAAGAAAGCACATGTTAGAATTGGAAATTTACTTTTCTAGAAATAGAAGGTCTATGTAAACAATCTTCTCTTCTTCTTCTTTCTATTTTTTTCTTTTTTCTTAGGATTCAAGGCATTGTAAAAGAGGAAGGAGAAGAGAATATTCTCTTTTCTTAGGGAATATTTCTCCTACACTTCCCTCTTCTCTCTTCTCCTCTCTTCCTCCTATAAATACCCCTTGCCCTTTGGGTTGTAGAAGTTAGTTTTTTAGTTCAGTTTTTAGTTAGTTTCTAGTTCAATTTTAATTCAGTTTTTATTGTAATTTTTAGTTCATTCACTTAGTAACATTTCTTTTCTTCTTCTCCTTCTAAGTTGTGATTTTTGGCTTTTCTAAGTTCTAGTTTGCTTTTTGATTTTCATTTAATGGTTGTAATAGGTTTAGTTTATGCTTTAATTTCAATGTAACTCTTCAATTGGGTTGTAATTTCTTAATTCTAGTTTAGGTTTTAAGCCTTCTATCCTAAGTTCTTAAGTTGATGACAAGACTTGAAGATCTAGAAGAGGAAGCCAAGGTAAGTTTATGAAGTATTCAAGCTTTTCAGTTACATTCATGCAAGCACATCCAGGTTTATTATCTAAACTCTCAATCTCATGCTCCCTCTCCTCTATCTTTCTCTATCTTCTTCTTCTTCCCCCTCTACTTCTTTTATTTTTTTTTATATGGTTGTGGTATGTGGATGCACTTTTATTCTCTTATTTCTTTTTATGTGATTATGAAGTATGGCTACGTTTTTGTTATTCCTTTCAATTTACGTTAGTTTGATAGGTTAGATGCTCATGTGCTAGGACGCCAACTTAATCCCTTAATTTTGTTAGATGCTTATGAGTTAGGATGCATTAATTTTCATTAGTTTCATTAGTTTAATTTAACACTTTAATTTGGTTCACTTTGCATTACTTTTAAGTTAGTTAAATAGAATGGTGTATATCTCCTCGTGTTCGACCCGTAGCTACAATTGACCCGTACGCTTGCGGTATAATTTTTAAACTCAAACAGTGACCTTCGAATCGATATCTATTTCGACATATGTTCCATTTCGGTTTAAACCAGACCGGTTGGGTCGTTTGGGGATATTTGGGGGCATTTCTGTACTTTTATGGGCCTGGGATTTTCTAAAAAGTGTCCCTCTCTCTTATTAGACGTGTGGATGCGATGTTGAGGGTCGTGACCTTCGAATCGAAACCGATTTCAGCATATGTTCGTTTTCGGTTTAAACCAGACCGGGTCGGTCATTTGGGGTTATTTGGCGGCATTTTTGTACTTTTTTGGCCTTGGGATTTTCTAAAAAGTGTCCTTATCTATTATTAGATGTGTGGATGCGATGTTGAGGGTCGTGACCTTCGAATCGATACCTATTTCGGCATATGTTCATTTTTTGTTTAAACCAGACCGGGTGGGTCGTTTGGGGTTATTTGGCGGCATTTTTGTACTTTTTTGGGCTTGGGATTTTGTAAAAAGTGTCCTTATCTCTTATTTGACGTGTGGATGCAATGTTGAGGGTCGTGACCTTCGAATCGATACCAATTGCGACATATGTTCATTTTCGATTTAAACTAAACCGGGTGGGTCGTTTGGAGTTATTTGTAGGTATTTCTGTACTTTTTTGGGTTTGGGATTTTCTAAAAAGTGTCCTTATCTCTTATTAGACGTGTGGATGCGATGTTGAGCGTCGTGACCTTCGAATCGATACCAATTGCGACATATGTTCATTTTCGGTTTAAACTAGATCGGGTGGGTCATTTGGGGTTATTTAAGGGCATTTCTATACTTTTTTGGGTTTGGTATTTTCTAAAAAGTGTCCTTATCTCTTATTAGATGTGTGGATGCGATGTTGAGGGTCGTGACCTTCGAATCAATACCTATTTTGGCATATGTTCATTTTCAATTTAAACTAGACCAGGTGGATCGTTCGGGGTTATTTGGCGGCATTTCTGTACTTTTTTGGGCTTGTGATTTTCTAAAAAGTGTCCTTATCTCTTATTAGATATGTGGATTCGATGTTGAGCGTCGTGACCTTCGAATCGATACCTATTCCAACATATGTTCATTATCGGTTTAAACCAAACCGGGTGGGTCGTTCGGGGTTATTTGGGGGATTTCTGTACTTTATTGAGCTTGGGATTTTCTAAAAGTGCCCTAATCTCTTATTAGACGTGTGGATGCGATGTTGAGGGTCGTGACCTTTGAATCGATACCTATTTCGATTTAAACCAGACCGATTGGGTCGTTTCGGGATATTTGGGGGCATTTTTGTACTTTTTTGGGCTTGGGATTTTCTTAAAAGTGTCCTAATCTCTTATTAGACGTGTGGATGCGATGTTGAGGGTCGTGACCTTCGAATCGATACCTATTTCGGCATATGTTCATTTTTTATTTAACCAGGCCGGGTGGGTCGTTTGGGGTTATTTGGCGGCATTTTTGTACTTTTTTGGGCTTGGGATTTTGTAAAAAGTTTCCTTATCCCTTCTCAGACGGGTGGATGCTATGTTCAGGGTCGTGACCTTTGAATCAATACCAATTACGACATATGTTCATTTTCAGTTTAAACTAGATCGGGTGGGTCGTTAGGGGTTATTTGAAGGCATTTTAGTACTTTTTTGGGTTTGGTATTTTCTAAAAAGTGTCCTTATATCTTATTAGACGTGTGGATGCGATGTTGAGCGTCGTGACCTTCGAATCGATACCTATTTCGGCATATGTTGATTTTCTGCTTATACCAAACCGGGTGGGTCGTTTGGGGTTATTTGGCGGCATTTCTATACTTTTTTGGGCTTGTGATTTTCTAAAAAATATCCTTTTATCTCTTATTAGACGAGTGGATACGATGTTGAGGGTCATGACCTGCGAATCGACAACAATTTTATCATATGTTCCCTTTCGGTTTAAACCAGACCGGTTTGGTCGTTTTGGGTTGTTTAGGGGAATTTCTGTATTTTTTTGGGTTTGGGATTATATAAAAAGTGTCCTTATCTCTTATTAGATGTGTGGATGCGATGTTGAAGGTCGTGACCTTCGAATCGATACCTATTTCGGCATACGTTCATTTTCTGTTTAAACCAGACCGGGTGGGTCGTTTGGGGTTATTTGGCGGCATTTCTGTACTTTGTTGGGCTAGTGATTTTCTAAAAATTGTCCTTACCTCTTAGACAAGTGGAAGCAATGTTGAGGGTCGTGACCTTCGAATCGATACCTATTTTAACATATCTTCAATTTTGGTTTAAACCAAACCAAGTGGGTCGTTTGGGATTATTTAGGGGCATTTCTATACTTTTTTGGGTTTGGGATTTTCTAAAAAATTTTCTTATCTCTTATTAGACGTGTGGATGCGATGTAGAGGGTCGTGACCTACAAATCGATACCGATTTTGACATATGTTCATTTTCGGTTTAAACCAGACCGCTTAGGTCGTTTAGGGATATTTGGGGGCATTTCTAAAGTTTTATGGGTTTGGTATTTTCTAAATAGTGTCCTTATGTCTTATTAGACGTGTGGATGCGATGTTGAGGGTCGTGACCTTCGAATCGATACCTATTTCGGCATATATTTATTTTCTGCTTATACCAAACAGGGTGGGTCGTTTGGTGTTATTCGGTGGCATTTCTGTACTTTTTTGGGCTTGTGATTTTCTAAAAAGTGTCCTTATCTCTTATTAGACGAGTGGATGCGATGTTGAGGGTCGTGACGTTCGAATCAATAACAATTTTGACATATGTTCCCTTTCGGTTTAAACCAGACCGGTTGGGTCATTTTGGGTTGTTTGGGGGCATTTCTGTATTTTTTAGGGTTTTGGATTTTCTAAAAAGTGTCCTTATCTCTTATTAGACGTGTGGATGCGATGTTGAGGGTCGTAGCTTTCGAATTGATCCCTTTTTCGACATATGTTCCATTTCTGTTTAAACCAAACCGGTTGGGTCGTTTGGGGACATTTGGTGGCATTTCTGTACTTTTTTGAACTTGGGGTTTTCTACAAAGTGTCCTTATCTCTTATTAGACGTGTGGATACGATGTTGAGGGTCGTGACCTTCGAATTGATACCTATTTCGGCATATGTTCAATTTTTGTTTAAACCAGACCAGGTGGGTCGTTTGGGGTTATTTAGGGGCATTTCTATACTTTTATGGGTTTGTGGTTTTCAAAAAAATGTCCTTATCTCATATTAGACGTGTGGATGCGATGTTGAGGGTCGTGACCTTCGAATCGATACCTATTTTGACATATGTTCAATATTTGTTTAAACCAGACCAGGTGGGTTGTTTGGGGTTATTTGACGGCATTTCTGTACTTTTTTGGGTTTGGTATTTTCTAAAAAGTGTCCTTATCACTTATTAGACGTGTGGATGCGATGTTGAGGGTCGTGACCTTCGAATCGATACATATTTTGACATATGTTTCCTTTCGATTTAAACCAGACCGGGTGGATCGTTTGGGGTTATTTGGGGGCATTTCTGCACTTTTTTGGGCTTGGGATTTTCAAAAAAGTGTCCTTATCTCATATTAGACTTGTGGATGCGATGTTGAGGGTCGTGACCTTCGTATCGATACCTATTTCGACATATGTTCATTTTCAGTTTAAAGTAGACCGGGTGGGTCGTTTGAGGTTATTTGGCGGCATTTCTGTACTTTTTTGGGTTTGGTATTTTCTAAAAAGTGTCATTATCTCTTATTAGACGTGTGGATACGATGTTGAGAGTTGTGACCTTCGAATTGATATTGATTTCGCTATATGTTCATTTTTATTTTAAACCAGACCGGGATTGTAGTTTGGGGTTATTTGGGGGCATTTCTGTACTTTTTTGGGTTTGTTATTTTCTAATAAGTGTCCTTATCTCTTATTAGACGTGTGGATGCGATGTTGAGGGTCGTGACCTTCGAATCAATACCATTTGCGATATATGTTCATTTTCGGTTTAAACCAGATAGGGTGGGTCGTTTGTGGTTAGTTGAAGGCATTTCTGTACTTTTTTGGGTTTGGCAGTTTCTAAAAGGTGTCCTTATCTCTTATTAGACGTGTGGATGCGACCTTGAGGGTCGTTACTTTCGAATCGATACCTATTTCGGCATATCTTCATTTTCAGTTTAAACGAGATCGGGTGGGTCGTTTGGGGTTTTTTGGCGGCATTTCTAAACTTTTTTGGGCTTGTGATTTTCTAAAAAGTGTCATTATCTCTTATTAGACATGTGAAAGCGATGTTGAGGGTCATGACCTTCGAATCGATACCTATTTTGACATATTTTCAATTTTGGTTTAAACCAGACCAGGTGGGTCGTTTGGGGTTATTTAGGGGCATTTCTATACTTTTTTGGGTTTTTGATTTTCTAAAAAATGTGCTTATCTCTTATTAAACGTGTGGATAAGATGTTGAGGGTCGTGACCTACAAATCGATACCTATTTCGACATATTTCATTTTCGATTTAAACCAGACCGGGTGGGTTGTTTGGGGTTATTTGGCGGCATTTCTGTACTTTTTCTGGCTTGTGATTTTCTAAAAAGTGTCCTTATCTCTTATTAGCCGTGTGGATGCGATGTTGAGGGTCGTGAGCTTCGAATCGATGCCTATTTTCACATATGTTCCATTTCGGTTTAAACCATACCGCTTAGGTCGTTTTGGGATATTTGGGGGCATTTTTATACTTTTTTGGGCTTGGGATTTTCTAAAAAGTGTCCTAATCTATTATTAGACGTGTGGATGCGATACCTATTTTGATATATGTTCAATTTTTGTTTAAACCAGACCAGGTGGGTCGTTTGGGATTATTTAGGGGCATTTCTGTACTTTTAAGGGTTTGGGATTTTCTAAAAAATGTTCTTATCTCTTATTAGACGTGTGGATGCGATGTTGAGGGTCGTGACCTACAAATCGATACCTATTTCGACATATGTTCATTTTTTATTTAAACCAGATTGGGTGGGTCGTTTGGGGTGATTTTGGGGCATTTCTGTACTTTTCTGGGTTTGGTATTTTTTAAAAAGTGTCCTTATCTCTTATTAGATGTGTGGATGCGATGTTGAAGGTCGTGACCTTCGAATCGATACCTATTTCGACATACATTCATTTTCTGTTTAAACCAGACTGAGTGGGTCGTTCGGGGTTATTTGGCGGCATTTCTGTACTTTGTTGGGCTTGTGATTTTCTAAAAATTGTCCTTACCTCTTATTAGACGTGTGGAAGCAATGTTGAGGGTCGTGGCCTTCGAATCGATACCTATTTTAACATATGTTCAATTTTGGTTTAAACCAGACTAGGTGGGTCGTTTGGGGTTATTTAGGGGCATTTCTATACTTTTTTGGGTTTGGGATTTTCTAAAAAATTTTCCTATCTCTTATTAGACGTGTGGATGCAATGTTGAGGGTGGTGACCTACAAATCGATACCGATTTTGACATATGTTCATTTTCGGTTTAAACCAGACCGCTTAGGTCGTTTGGGGATATTTGGGGGCATTTCTGTACTTTTTTGGGTTTGATATTTTCTAAATAGTGTCCTTATGTCTTATTAGACGTGTGGATGCGATGTTGAGGGTCGTGACCTTCGAATCGATACCTATTTTGGCATATGTTTATTTTCTGCTTATACCAAACAGGGTGGGTCGTTTGGGGTTATTTGGCGGCATTTCTGTACTTTTTTGGGCTTGTGATTTTCTAAAAAGTGTCCTTATCTCTTATTAGACGAGTGGATGCGATGTTGAGGGTCGTGACGTTCGAATCGATAACAATTTTGACATATGTTCCCTTTCGGTTTAAACCAGACCGGTTGGGTCATTTTGGGTTGTTTGGGGGCATTTCTGTATTTTTTAGGGTTTTGGATTTTCTAAAAAGTGTCCTTATCTCTTATTAGACGTGTGGATGCGATGTTGAGGGTCGTGACTTTCGAATCGATCCCTTTTTCGACATATGTTCCATTTCTGTTTAAACCATACCGGTTGGGTCGTTTGGGGACATTTGGTGGCATTTCTGTACTTTTTTGAACTTGGGGTTTTCTACAAAGTGTCCTTATCTCTTATTAGACGTGTGGATGCGATGTTGAGGGTCGTGACCTTCGAATCGATACCTATTTCGACATATGTTCAATTTTTGTTTAAACCAGACCAGGTGGGTCGTTTGGGGTTATTTAGGGGCATTTCTATACTTTTATGGGTTTGTGGTTTTCAAAAAAATGTCCTTATCTCATATTAGACGTGTGGATGCGATGTTGAGGGTCGTGACCTTCGAATCGATACCTATTTTGACATATGTTCAATATTTATTTAAACCAGACCAGGTGGGTCGTTTGGGGTTATTTGGCGGCATTTCTGTACTTTTTTGGGTTTGGTATTTTCTAAAAAGTGTCCTTATCACTTATTAGACGTGTGGATGCGATGTTGAGGGTCGTGACCTTCGAATCGATACATATTTCGACATATGTTTCCTTTCGATTTAAACCAGACCGGGTGGATCGTTTGGGGTTATTTGGGGGCATTTCTGCACTTTTTTGGGCTTAGGATTTTCAAAAAAGTGTCCTTATCTCATATTAGACTTGTGGATGCGATGTTGAGGGTCGTGACCTTCGTATCGATACCTATTTCGACATATGTTCATTTTCAGTTTAAAGTAGACCGGGTGGGTCGTTTGAGGTTATTTGGCGGCATTTTTCTGTACTTTTTTGGGTTTGGTATTTTCTAAAAAGTGTCATTATCTCTTATTAGACGTGTGGATACGATGTTGAGAGTTGTGACCTTCGAATTGATACCTATTTTGCCGTATGTTCATTTTTATTTTAAACCAGACCGGGATTGTAGTTTGGGGTTATTTGGGGGCATTTCTGTACTTTTTTGGGTTTTTTATTTTCTAATAAGTGTCCTTATCTCTTATTAGACGTGTGGATGCGATGTTGAGGGTCGTGACCTTCGAATCGATACCAATTGCGATATATGTTCATTTTCGGTTTAAACCACACAGGGTGGGTCGTTTGGGGTTATTTGAAGGCATTTCTGTACTTTTTTGGGTTTGGTAGTTTCTAAAAAGTGTCCTTATCTCTTATTAGACGTGTGGATGCGACCTTGAGGGTCATGACTTTCGAATCGATACCTATTTCGGCATATCTTCATTTTTAGTTTAAACGAGATCGGGTGGGTCGTTTGGGGTTATTTGGCGGCATTTCTAAACTTTTTTGGGCTTGTGATTTTCTAAAAAGTGTCCTTATCTCTTATTAGACATGTGAAAGCGATGTTGAGGGTCGTGACCTTCGAATCGATACCTATTTTGACATATGTTCAATTTTGGTTTAAACCAGACCAGGTGGGTCGTTTGGGGTTATTTAGGGGCATTTCTATACTTTTATGGGTTTATGATTTTCTAAAAAATGTTCTTATCTCTTATTAAACGTGTGGATACGATGTTGAGGGTCGTGACCTACAAATCGATACCTATTTCGACATATTTCATTTTCGATTTAAACCAGACCGGGTGGGTTGTTTGGGGTTATTTGGCGGCATTTCTGTACTTTTTCTGGCTTGTGATTTTCTAAAAAGTGTCATTATCTCTTATTAGCCGTGTGGATGCGATGTTGAGGGTCGTGAGCTTCGAATCGATGCCTATTTTCACATATGTTCCATTTCAGTTTAAACCATCCCGCTTAGGTCGTTTGGGGATATTTGGGGGCATTTTTATACTTTTTTGGGCTTGTGATTTTCTAAAAAGTGTCCTTATCTATTATTAGACGTGTGGATGCGATGTTGAGGGTCGTGACCTTCGAATCGATACCTATTTTGACATATGTTCAATTTTGGTTTAAACCAGACCAGGTGGGTCGTTTGGGGTTATTTAGGGGCATTTCTGTACTTTTAAGGGTTTGGGATTTTCTAAAAAATGTTCTTATCTCTTATTAGATGTGTGGATGCGATGTTGAGGGTCGTGACCTACAAATCGATACCTATTTCGACATATGTTCATTTTTGGTTTAAACCAGATCGGGTGGGTCGTTTGGGGTGATTTGTGGGCATTTCTGTACTTTTCTGGGTTTGGTATTTTTTAAAAAGTGTCCTTATCTCTTATTAGATGTGTGGATGCGATGTTGAAGGTCGTGACCTTTGAATCGATACCTATTTCCGCATACGTTCATTTTCTGTTTAAACCAGATCGGGTGGGTCGTTTGGGGTTATTTGGCGGCATTTCTGTACTTTGTTGGGCTTGTGATTTTCTAAAAATTGTCCTTACCTCTTATTAGACGTGTGGAAGCAATGTTGAGGGTCGTGACCTTCGAATCGATACCTATTTTAACATATGTTCAATTTTGGTTTAAACCAGACCAGGTGGGTCGTTTGGGGTTATTTAGGGGCATTTCTATACTTTTTTGGGTTTGGGATTTTCTAAAAAATTTTCTTATCTCTTATTAGACGTGTGGATGCGATGTTGAGGGTCGTGACCTACAAATCGATACCGATTTCGACATATGTTCATTTTCGGTTTAAACCAGACCGCTTAGGTCGTTTGGGGATATTTGGGGGCATTTCTGTACTTTTTTGGGTTTGGTATTTTCTAAATAGTGTCCTTATGTCTTATTAGACGTGTGGATGCGATGTTGAGGGTCGTGACCTTCGAATCGATACCTATTTCGGCATATGTTTATTTTCTGCTTATACCAAACAGGGTGGGTCGTTTGGTGTTATTCGGCGGCATTTCTGTATTTTTTTGGGCTTGTGATTTTCTAAAAAGTGTCCTTATCTCTTATTAGACGAGTGGATGGGATGTTGAGGGTCGTGACGTTCGAATCGATAACAATTTTGACATATGTTCCCTTTCGGTTTAAACCAGACCGGTTGGGTCATTTTGGGTTGTTTGGGGGCATTTTCGTATTTTTTAGGGTTTTGGATTTTCTAAAAAGTGTCCTTATCTCTTATTAGACGTGTGGATGTGATGTTGAGGGTCGTGACTTTCGAATCGATCCCTTTTTCGACATATGTTCCATTTCTGTTTAAACCAAACCGGTTGGGTCGTTTGGGGACATTTGTTGGCATTTCTGTACTTTTTTGAACTTGGGGTTTTCTACAAAGTGTCCTTATCTCTTATTAGACGTGTGGATGCGATGTTGATGGTCGTGACCTTCGAATCAATCCCTATTTTGACATATGTTCAATTTTTGTTTAAACCAGACCAGGTGGGTCGTTTTGGGTTATTTTGGGGCATTTCTATACTTTTATGGGTTTGTGGTTTTCAAAAAAATGTCCTTATCTCATGTTAGACGTGTGGATGCGATGTTGAGGGTCGTGATCTTCGTATCGATACCTATTTTGACATTTGTTCAATATTTGTTTAAACCAGACCAGATGGGTCCTTTGGGGTTATTTGGCGGCATTTTTGTACTTTTTTAAACTTGGGGTTTTCTAAAAAGTGTCCTTATCACTTATTAGACGTGTGGATTCGATGTTGAGGGTCGTGACCTTCGAATCGATACATATTTCGACATCTGTTTTCTTTCGGTTTAAACCAGACCGGGTGGATCGTTTGGGGTTATTTGGGGGCATTTCTGCACTTTTTTGGGGTTGGGATTTTCTAAAAAGTATCCTTATCTCATATTTGACTTGTGGATGCGATGTTGAGGGTCGTGACCTTCGTATCGATACCTATTTCGACATATGTTCATTTTCAGGTTAAAGTAGATCGGGTGGGTCGTTTGAGGTTATTTGGAGGCATTTTTCTGTACTTTTTAAGGTTTGGTATTTTCTAAAAAGTGTCATTATCTCTTATTAGACGTGTGGATACGATGTTGAGAGTTGTGACCTTCGAATTGATACCTATTTCGCCATATGTTCATTTTTATTTTAAACCAGACCGGGATTGTAGTTTGGGGTTATTTGGGGGCATTTCTATACTTTTTTGGGTTTGTTATTATCTAATAAGTGTCCTTATCTCTTATTAGACGTGTGGATGCGATGTTGAGGGTTGTGACCTTCGAATCGATACCAATTGCGGTATATGTTCATTTTTGGTTTAAACCATATAGGGTGGGTCGTTTGGGGTTATTTGAAGGCATTTCTGTACTTTTTTGGGTTTGGTAGTTTCTAAAAAGTGTCCTTATCTCTTATTAGACGTGTGTGGATGCGACCTTGAGGGTCGTGACTTTCGAATCGATACCTATTTCAGCATATCTTCATTTTCAGTTTAAACGAGATCGGGTGGGTCGTTTGGGGTTATTTGGCGGCATTTCTAAACTTTTTTGGGCTTGTGATTTTCTAAAAAGTGTCCTTATCTATTATTAGAAATGTGAAAGCGATGTTGAAGGTCATGACCTTCGAATCGATACCTATTTTGACCTATTTTGACTTAAAGTTCATTTAATGGTTGTAATAGGTTTAGTTTATGCTTTAATTTCAATTTAAGTCTTCAATTGGATTGTAATTTCTTAATTCTAGTTTAGGTTTTAAGCCTTCTAGTCTAAGTTCTTAAGTTGATAACATGACTTGAAGATTTAGAAGAGGACGCCATGGTAAGTTTATGCAAATATTCAAGCTTTTCAATTACATTCATGCAAGCACATCCAGGTTTTACTATCTAAACTCTCAATCTCATTCTCCCTCTCCTCTATCTCTCTCTATCTTCTTCTTCTTCTCCCTCTATTTCTTTTATTTTTTTTTTATATATGGTTGTGGTTTGTGGATGCACTTTTATTTCCTTATTTCTTTTCATGTGGTTATTATGTGTGGCTGCATTTTTATTCCTTTCAATTTGCGTTAGTCTGATAGGTTAGATGCTCATGTGTTAGGACGCCAATTTAATCCCTTAATTTTGTTAGATACTTATGAGTTAGGATGCATTAATTTTCATTAATTTAGTTAGTTTAATTTAACACTTTAATTTGATTCACTTTACATTACTTTTAAGTTAGTTAAATAGAGTGACGTATATCTCCTCGTGTTCGACTCGTAGCTACGATTGACCCATACGCTTGCGGTATTATTTTAACTCAAACAAGTTTTTGGTGCCGTTGCCGGGGAGATTATTGACCACTTTATTTTTTTGATTTTTAAGTAATTCGAAGTGCTTTAGTTTCTTCTCTTTCTCCTCTTTCTTTAAAAAAAAAAAAAATTTTTTTTGAAAATCTCTTCTTGTTTCTCTTCTGTTTCAAATAGTGTGCATCCAATCTAAAGTCCTTCATATGCCCAAACCCGGCCAATCTTGGTGCCCCTTGATTCGTTGGGTGGTTTGGATTGGCATGTGACTTATCTTTGGAGGTGATCACTCTTGATAACAGGAAAACGACATAGTGAGAGCGTTGGAAATATAAACGTATAGTAGTCATCTACCCTACATCAGAATCCCTTTGGAGTCGCCCGTAGGTGGCTCGTGAAGACTATACGGGTTCCCTTGCTGTCAACCTATATGGCAACCTTTCAGCTTTGGAACCATTGTTTCGATTTCTGAGGGATAGATGCACTATCTACGTTGGGCTCCCTCTTGTTTTTAGTATTTTTTTTCTAGTCTTTTATTCTCTTTAAACTTTTTTTTATGGGAGAACTCAATTTGGGATAGGTGGTTAATTTAGAATAATGGGAGATACACTTCCATATAAGACTTTGGGGGAAAGATGGACCTATGCTAAGGCAACCATGATTTTGGAGGAAATGTTTAAACAGGTTAGGGAAGCCAAAAGTAGTGAGATAGAGAACAATTTTGCACCACCCCAGTACAATTTTGCTCCCTAACCCAACTATGGGTTTTCGAAAAATTTTGATTAGTCACATCCCCAGACAATCCATGTTATGGAAGGATGCTCTAATCTTTATGGGGGTAGCTATGGTGATGAGAATGTGAGTCCTCAATTTCAGTACAATTCTTTTGGCACTTACAATCAGGGGTGGAGTGATCATCCCGATTTCTTGTGGGATCAATGGAATAACCAAGTTAGACCACCCAATTTTCAATATCATGGTCAGTTTGGTCCTCCAATGCCCAACCCTCCATTAAATCTCAATAGGCCACCTCTCCTTGAACCATATCACCAACCCCTTGAGTTTCAAAACATGGGTGAGGAGGCCAGACTGAATGAGCTTGAGAAATACATAGACCTTCTCACAACAAGCCAAAATACCATGGAGATGCAACTCTCTCAACTGATAACCATGGTGCAAGAGGAGGAAACGAGTATATTACCTAGTCAGCCTGAACCGCCCCATCCCCAGTTTAATGATATTGAAAGTCCACCACCCCAATTTGAGGTTAATGAGAGTCACTCCCAATAAGATGCTTTTCATGACAATTTATTTGTTGAGATTGAGTCTCCTAAAGATATTAGTGAAGCGAGGTTTGATGAGCTACCTGGGGAAGTCCACCTTTTGCCTGAAATTTCTGATTTTAGTGAGCCTAGTGAATTTATTGATTTAGAATCAGATTTTCATGATAATATAGAAAGCCAGGAAATTCGATCTCCCCCTCTCTCTTTGAAAAACTTAGATAATTGTCATTTTGAGGATTTTATTGTTTCACATGGTGATTTGTCCAAACCTCCTAGGTTTGACGATTTTATTGAGGAGGACAATGTTAGTCATAATGCCTTTCAAGCATATTTCCATGATCCTTATTTGGCAAACCAAGTTATGCAAAGAGCGGATAGTTGTATTGCCAGGATTGATTTGAGTAAACCTTCAATTTTTTTTGATTATTTAGATGAGGTTATTCATAATCCTTTTTATGCTTATTGTGATCCATTTTTGATTGGGTTTTCAAAGAATGATAGATGTTCTACATTACAAACGGGAGAGGATAGACAGATTTATGGCCTGAGTTTTAATGCCTTCATTTTCCACTGTCCCATGAGGATAGATTTTTCTATTGGATATTTCTCAGTTGTGCTTAACTTCCATATTATTTTTCGCTTTACCAAAATTCATGGTCAAGTGTTTTCTGGGTCTGAAGCTATTTCTCCATTTACTGGCCATGGATTGAGATTTCTGTTGCTGCTCTTAGCACTTTTTGTAGAGCTCATGACTCTTCATGATCCTCTTTGTTGATTATATCCGGTAAACTCCTTCATCTCCTCCCTTGTCCTTATTCTTTCTTTTATGCATGCATTGAGGACACTGCATGAATTAAGTGTGGGGGTGATGTTGGGCTTAATTAGTGAAGTTTGATTGTGACAATAGTTTGGTTTTGTGCATATGTCTCTTTGATTGCAAAGCGAGAGAAAGAGGGAATTAGGTGTCCTAGCATGCGAAATAATAAAAAATCCCTTTTCGAGGACTGTAATTGGTTTGTATCCGGTGAGAGGGATTGAATTGAAAAATATGAGCGTTATTTCATTTGATGGCTAGATTCCTCTATGTGTTTTATGGACCCTTTGATCTTTTGGCTAGTAGTTGAGACCAATTTGTTTGTGGCAAGGCAAGGCATGAAAGTGGAAGTGAATGAAAAAAACGAAAAAGAAAAAAAACAAGGAACAGAAAAGAAAGTGGAATTCCTTGGGACTAGACAGGGCACTGTGCCTCATGAAGCAGGGTGACTTGATTGAAATTCCTTGGAAGGAAACTCAAAAAAAAAAACTCTTGCAGCAATGTCTCAATGTCTTATGGATATATGCAAAAAGCGAAGCTACCAAGTATTTGGGTGTCTGGTGTATGCTCCACCATGTCATTCAGAGAACAATAGTGGAGTAGAAATAGAGTTTGTGGTTGAGAAAGAAAAAAAACTTTTGCCTTAATGCCTGAAAAAAAAAAAGTATGGTCAACAATACTCAATGCCTAAGTCTTTGGTTCCATCGATGCTATGGGGGGTTTACTTGAAGGTGAGTAGTGTTCAGAAAATATGAGGAGATCCCTTGAACTTGATGCATGCTTGTTACTTGAATTGATGTGGGGTGATAAAATTCAAGTGTGGGGGAACCTTTGACTCCTTGATCTTTAGTTGAACACTTTTTGGGATTATGTGCACTGTCCTACTTATGCTATGATTAAAATTTGCAGCATTCATTTACAATTGAATTTTGGGTGTATATTCACTGCAAACACCCACGAGACACAACTCGTCCACTAGGGGTAACCTATGGGTTCAAAGGCTTGTTGCACATGCTAAGTGCAACCGTGAATCCTACGAAAGTGAGTTAGGATTTTTTGCATTCTAGGTTAGTTTTTCTTTTGCTTTACTTGAGGACAAGTAACGTTCAAGTGTGGGGGAATCTGATGACCACATTTATGTGTGACATCTTATGGCATAAAGCATACATTTTACCACATTAGACAGAGTTACTCGGTGTTTTCTTGTGCTTTTCAGGTTTTAGGTGAATTCTTATGAAAATGGAGGAGATGATGTTAAGAAAATGTTTTTAAGCTGTTTAAAGGTGTTAATGGCTTAGATGAGTAGCCCATCGAGTTAGCTTCGTAACGGTTCAAACGGCACTTGATTCCGAGTTGAAACGAAGAAGTTACGGCCGTTTCCGTAACGAAGCACGAAAATGGTCTATAGGGGTTTATTTGTAATTATTGACAGTCAGCTGGGGATAAAGTGAAACGAAAGTTTAGATTTCAGGGGTCTTAACGAAATTATTAGAAGTTATATTTCTTGTACCGGAAAGATTCCACTTGGAGGGCTCTGGACAGTCCAACTTCAACTAGAGATATCTTAGGCTCCCGAACTCCAAATTGGACTAAATTTGGGTCTATTTTGGGTGGTTTTTGCAAGGAACACAACGGTGAGGCCTATATGAGCACCCCATACTCCACATTTTCTGAAGGACATAATGGATATTTTATTTATTCTTGAAGGAATCCTAGTCATCACCCTTACTCTCTCTCTCCTCCAACTTCTCAAGGGCACTTCTAAAATTCTACTTGGGATAGATTTATTTTGAAAGATATTCTCTCACCTATGGAAAGTTGAAAAATCAAAGATGCTTTGATTTTATTGCTTGGAGAAGATATCTACAAAGAAAAGGAAGCACTTGTTAGAATTGGAAGTTTACTTTTCTAGAAATAGAAGGTCTATGTAAACAATCTTCTCTTCTTCTTCTTTCGTTTTTTCTTTTTCTTAGGATTCAAGGCATTGTAAAGAGGAAGGAGAAGAGAATATTCTCTTTTCTTAGGGAATATTTCTCCTACACTTCCCTCTTCTCTCTTCTCCTCTCTTCCCCTTATAAATACCCCTTGCCCCTGGGTTGTAAGAAGTTAGTTTTTTTAGTTAGTTTCTAGTTCAATTTTAATTCAGTTTTTAGTGTAATTTTTAGTTCATTCACTTAGTAAAATTTCTTTTCTTCTTCTCCTTCTAAGTTGTGGTTTTTGGCTTTTCTAAGTTCTAGTTTGCTTTTTTATTTTCATTTAATGGTTGTAATAGGTTTAGTTTATGCTTTAATTTCAATTTAAGTCTTCAATTGGATTGTAATTTCTTAATTCTAGTTTAGGTTTTAAGCCTTCTAGTCTAAGTTCTTAAGTTGATGACATGACTTGAAGATTTAGAAGAGGACGCCATGGTAAGTTTATGCAAATATTCAAGCTTTTCAATTACATTCATGCAAGCACATCTAGGTTTTACTATCTAAACTCTCAATCTCATTCTCCCTCTCCTCTATCTCTCTCTTTCTTCTTCTTCTTCTCCCTCTATTTCTTTTATTTTTTTTTATATATGGTTGTGGTTTGTGGATGCACTTTTATTTCCTTATTCCTTTTCATGTGATTATTATGTGTTGTTGCATTTTTATTCCTTTCAATTTGCGTTAGTCTGATAGGTTAGATGCTCATGTGTTAAGACGTCAATTTAATCCCTTAATTTTGTTAGATGCTTATGAGTTAGGATGCATTAATTTTCATTAATTTAATTAGTTTAATTTAACACTTTAATTTGGTTCACTTTGCATTACTTTTAAGTTAGTTAAATAGAGTGACGTATATCTCCTCGTGTTCGACCCGTAGTTACGATTGACCCGCACGCTTAGTATTATTTTAACTCAAACAATGCGTTTGGTATTTTTGGGTTTGGTATTTTTGGTCAATTGGGTGTACATTTTTGGGTTTGGTATTTTTTTAAAAGTGTCCTTATCTCTTATTAGACGTGTGGATGCGATGTTGAGGGTCGTAACCTTCGAATCGATACCTATTTCGCCATATGTTCATTTTTCGTTTAAACCAGATTGGGGGTCGTTTGGGGTTATTTGGCGGCATTTCTGTACTTTTTTGGGCTTTGGATTTTATAAAGAGTGTCCTTATCTCTTATTAGATGTGTGGATGCGATGTTGAGGGTCGTGACCTTCGAATCGATACCTATTTTGAAAGATATTCTCTCACCTATGGAAAGTTGAAAAATCAAAGATGATTTGATTTTATTGCTTGGAGAAGTTATCTACAAAGAAAAGGAAGCACTTGTTAGAATTGGAAGTTTACTTTTCTAGAAATAGAAGGTCTATGTAAACAATCTTCTCTTCTTCTTCTTTCTGTTTTTTTCTTTTTTCTTAGGATTCAAGGCATTGTAAAAGAGGAAGGAGAAGAGAATATTCTCTTTTCTTAGGGAATATTTCTCCTACACTTCCCTCTTCTCTCTTCTCCTCTCTTCCCCTTATAAATACCCCTTGCCCTCTGGGTTGTAAGAAGTTAGTTTTTTTTAGTTAGTTTCTAGTTCAATTTTAATTCAGTTTTTAGTGTAATTTTTAGTTCATTCACTTAGTAAAATTTCTTTTCTTCTTCTCCTTCTAAGTTGTGGTTTTTGGCTTTTCTAAGTTCTAGTTTGCTTTTTTATTTTCATTTAATGGTTGTAATAGGTTTAGTTTATGCTTTAATTTCAATTTAAGTCTTCAATTGGATTGTAATTTCTTAATTCTAGTTTAGGTTTTAAGCCTTCTAGTCTAAGTTCTTAAGTTGATGACATGACTTGAAGATTTAGAAGAGGACGCCATGGTAAGTTTATGCAAATATTCAAGCTTTTCAATTACATTCATGCAAGCACATCTAGGTTTTACTATCTAAACTCTCAATCTCATTCTCCCTCTCCTCTATCTCTCTCTTTCTTCTTCTTCTTCTCCCTCTATTTCTTTTATTTTTTTTTATATATGGTTGTGGTTTGTGGATGCACTTTTATTTCCTTATTCCTTTTCATGTGATTATTATGTGTTGCTGCATTTTTATTCCTTTCAATTTGCGTTAGTCTGATAGGTTAGATGCTCATGTGTTAAGACGTCAATTTAATCCCTTAATTTTGTTAGATGCTTATGAGTTAGGATGCATTAATTTTCATTAATTTAATTAGTTTAATTTAACACTTTAATTTGGTTCACTTTGCATTACTTTTAAGTTAGTTAAATAGAGTGACGTATATCTCCTCGTGTTCGACCCGTAGTTACGATTGACCCGTACGCTTGCAGTATTATTTTAACTCAAACAATGCGTTTGGTATTTTTGGGTTTGGTATTTTTGGTCAATTGGGTGTACATTTTTGGGTTTGGTATTTTTTTAAAAGTGTCCTTATCTCTTATTAGACGTGTGGATGCGATGTTGAGGGTCGTGACCTTCGAATCGATACCTATTTCGCCATATGTTCATTTTTCGTTTAAACCAGATTGGGAGTAGTTTGGGGTTATTTGGCGGCATTTCTGTACTTTTTTGGGCTTTGGTTTTTATAAAGAGTGTCCTTATCTCTTATTAGATGTGTGGATGCGATGTTGAGGGTCGTGACCTTCGAATCGATACCTATTTTGAAAGATATTCTCTCACCTATGGAAAGTTGAAAAATCAAAGATGATTTGATTTTATTGCTTGGAGAAGTTATCTACAAAGAAAAGGAAGCACTTGTTAGAATTGGAAGTTTACTTTTCTAGAAATAGAAGGTCTATGTAAACAATCTTCTCTTCTTCTTCTTTCTGTTTTTTTCTTTTTTCTTAGGATTCAAGGCATTGTAAAAGAGGAAGGAGAAGAGAATATTCTCTTTTCTTAGGGAATATTTCTCCTACACTTCCCTCTTCTCTCTTCTCCTCTCTTCCCCTTATAAATACCCCTTGCCCTCTGGGTTGTAAGAAGTTAGTTTTTTTAGTTCAGTTGTTAGTTTCTAGTTCAATTTTAATTCAGTTTTTAGTGTAATTTTTAGTTCATTCACTTAGTAAAATTTCTTTTCTTCTTCTCCTTCTAAGTTGTGGTTTTTGGCTTTTCTAAGTTCTAGTTTGCTTTTTTATTTTCATTTAATGGTTGTAATAGGTTTAGTTTATGCTTTAATTTCAATTTAAGTCTTCAATTGGATTGTAATTTCTTAATTCTAGTTTAGGTTTTAAGCCTTCTAGTCTAAGTTCTTAAGTTGATGACATGACTTGAAGATTTAGAAGAGGACGCCATGGTAAGTTTATGCAAATATTCAAGCTTTTCAATTACATTCATGCAAGCACATCTAGGTTTTACTATCTAAACTCTCAATCTCATTCTCCCTCTCCTCTATCTCTCTCTTTCTTCTTCTTCTTCTCCCTCTATTTCTTTTATTCTTTTTTATATATGGTTGTGGTTTGTGGATGCACTTTTATTTCCTTATTCCTTTTCATGTGATTATTATGTGTTGCTGCATTTTTATTCCTTTCAATTTGCGTTAGTCTGATAGGTTAGATGCTCATGTGTTAAGACGTCAATTTAATCCCTTAATTTTGTTAGATGCTTATGAGTTAGGATGCATTAATTTTCATTAATTTAATTAGTTTAATTTAACACTTTAATTTGGTTCACTTTGCATTACTTTTAAGTTAGTTAAATAGAGTGACGTATATCTCCTCGTGTTCGACCCGTAGTTACGATTGACCCGTACGCTTGCAGTATTATTTTAACTCAAACAATGCGTTTGGTATTTTTGGGTTTGGTATTTTTGGTCAATTGGGTGTACATTTTTGGGTTTGGTATTTTTTTAAAAGTGTCCTTATCTCTTATTAGACGTGTGGATGCGATGTTGAGGGTCGTGACCTTCGAATCGATACCTATTTCGCCATATGTTCATTTTTCGTTTAAACCAGATTGGGAGTCGTTTGGGGTTATTTGGCGGCATTTCTGTACTTTTTTGGGCTTTGGATTTTATAAAGAGTGTCCTTATCTCTTATTAGATGTGTGGATGCGATGTTGAGGGTCGTGACCTTCGAATCGATACCTATTTTGAAAGATATTCTCTCACCTATGGAAAGTTGAAAAATCAAAGATGATTTGATTTTATTGCTTGGAGAAGTTATCTACAAAGAAAAGGAAGCACTTGTTAGAATTGGAAGTTTACTTTTCTAGAAATAGAAGGTCTATGTAAACAATCTTCTCTTCTTCTTCTTTCTGTTTTTTTCTTTTTTCTTAGGATTCAAGGCATTGTAAAAGAGGAAGGAGAAGAGAATATTCTCTTTTCTTAGGGAATATTTCTCCTACACTTCCCTCTTCTCTCTTCTCCTCTCTTCCCCCTATAAATACCCCTTGCCCTCTGGGTTGTAAGAAGTTAGTTTTTTTTAGTTAGTTTCTAGTTCAATTTTAATTCAGTTTTTAGTGTAATTTTTAGTTCATTCACTTAGTAAAATTTCTTTTCTTCTTCTCCTTCTAAGTTGTGATTTTTAGCTTTTCTAAGTTCTAGTTTGCTTTTTTATTTTCATTTAATGGTTGTAATAGGTTTAGTTTATGCTTTACTTTCAATTTAAGTCTTCAATTGGATTGTAATTTCTTAATTTCTAGTTTAGGTTTTAAGCCTTCTAGTCTAAGTTCTTAAGTTGATGACATGACTTGAAGATTTAGAAGAGGACGCCATGGTAAGTTTATGCAAATATTCAAGCTTTTCAATTACATTCATGCAAGCACATCTAGGTTTTCCTATCTAAACTCTCAATCTCATTCTCCCTCTCCTCTATCTCTCTCTTTCTTCTTCTTCTTCTCCCTCTATTTCTTTTATTTTTTTTTATATATGGTTGTGGTTTGTGGATGCACTTTTATTTCCTTATTCCTTTTCATGTGATTATTATGTGTTGCTGCATTTTTATTCCTTTCAATTTGCGTTAGTCTGATAGGTTAGATGCTCATGTGTTAAGACGTCAATTTAATCCCTTAATTTTGTTAGATGCTTATGAGTTAGGATGCATTAATTTTCATTAATTTAATTAGTTTAATTTAACACTTTAATTTGGTTCACTTTGCATTACTTTTAAGTTAGTTAAATAGAGTGACGTATATCTCCTCGTGTTCGACCCGTAGTTACGATTGACCCGTACGCTTGCAGTATTATTTTAACTCAAACAATGCGTTTGGTATTTTTGGGTTTGGTATTTTTGGTCAATTGGGTGTACATTTTTGGGTTTGGTATTTTTTTAAAAGTGTCCTTATCTCTTATTAGACGTGTGGATGCGATGTTGAGGGTCGTGACCTTCGAATCGATACCTATTTCGCCATATGTTCATTTTTCGTTTAAACCAGATTGGGTGGGTCGTTTGGGGTTATTTGGCGGCATTTCTGTACTTTTTTGGGCTTTGGATTTTATAAAGAGTGTCCTTATCTCTTATTAGATGTGTGGATGCGATGTTGAGGGTCGTGACCTTCGAATCGATACCTATTTTGAAAGATATTCTCTCACCTATGGAAAGTTGAAAAATCAAAGATGATTTGATTTTATTGCTTGGAGAAGTTATCTACAAAGAAAAGGAAGCACTTGTTAGAATTGGAAGTTTACTTTTCTAGAAATAGAAGGTCTATGTAAACAATCTTCTCTTCTTCTTCTTTCTGTTTTTTTTCTTTTTTTCTTAGGATTCAAGGCATTGTAAAAGAGGAAGGAGAAGAGAATATTCTCTTTTCTTAGGGAATATTTCTCCTACACTTCCCTCTTCTCTCTTCTCCTCTCTTCCCCTTATAAATACCCCTTGTCCTCTGGGTTGTAAGAAGTTAGTTTTTTTTAGTTAGTTTCTAGTTCAATTTTAATTCAGTTTTTAGTGTAATTTTTAGTTCATTCACTTAGTAAAATTTCTTTTCTTCTTCTCCTTCTAAGTTGTGGTTTTTGGCTTTTCTAAGTTCTAGTTTGCTTTTTTATTTTCATTTAATGGTTGTAATAGGTTTAGTTTATGCTTTACTTTCAATTTAAGTCTTCAATTGGATTGTAATTTCTTAATTCTAGTTTAGGTTTTAAGCCTTCTAGTCTAAGTTCTTAAGTTGATGACATGACTTGAAGATTTAGAAGAGGACGCCATGGTAAGTTTATGCAAATATTCAAGCTTTTCAATTACATTCATGCAAGCACATCTAGGTTTTCCTATCTAAACTCTCAATCTCATTCTCCCTCTCCTCTATCTCTCTCTTTCTTCTTCTTCTTCTCCCTCTATTTCTTTTATTTTTTTTTATATATGGTTGTGGTTTGTGGATGCACTTTTATTTCCTTATTCCTTTTCATGTGATTATTATGTGTTGCTGCATTTTTATTTCTTTCAATTTGCGTTAGTCTGATAGGTTAGATGCTCATGTGTTAAGACGTCAATTTAATCCCTTAATTTTGTTAGATGCTTATGAGTTAGGATGCATTAATTTTCATTAATTTAATTAGTTTAATTTAACACTTTAATTTGGTTCACTTTGCATTACTTTTAAGTTAGTTAAATAGAGTGACGTATATCTCCTCGTGTTCGACCCGTAGTTACGATTGACCCGTACGCTTGCAGTATTATTTTAACTCAAACAATGCGTTTGGTATTTTTGGGTTTGGTATTTTTGGTCATTTGGGTGTACATTTTTGGGTTTGGTATTTTTTTAAAAGTGTCCTTATCTCTTATTAGACGTGTGGATGCGATGTTGAGGGTCGTGACCTTCGAATCGATACCTATTTCGCCATATGTTCATTTTTCGTTTAAACCAGATTGGGTGGGTCGTTTGGGGTTATTTGGCGGCATTTCTGTACTTTTTTGGGCTTTGGATTTTATAAAGAGTGTCCTTATCTCTTATTAGATGTGTGGATGCGATGTTGAGGGTCGTGACCTTCGAATCGATACCTATTTTGGCATAAGTTCATTTTGGGTTTAAACCAGACCAGGTGGGTCGTTTGGGGTTATTTGGCGGCATTTCTGTACTTTTTTGGGCTTGTGATTTTCTAAAAAGTGTCCTTATCTCTTATTAGATGAGTGGATGCGATGTTGAGGGTCATGACCTTTGAATCGATAACTATTTCAACATATGTTACCTTTCGGTTTAAACCAGATCGGTTTGGTCGTTTGGGGGAATTTGGGGGCATTTCTGTACTTTTTTGGGCTAGGGATTTTCTAAAAAGTGTGCTTATCTCTTATTAGTTTTGTGGATGCGATGTTGAGGGTTGTGACCTTCGAATCGATACCTATTTCTACATATGTTGCATTTCGGTTTAAACAAGACCGTGTGGGTCATTTGGGGATTTTTGGGGGCATTTGTGTGCATTGCTGGACTTGGGATTTTCTAAAAAATGTCCTTATCTCTTATTAGACATGTGGATGCGATGTTGAGGGTCGTGACCCTCGAGTCAATACCTATTTTGGCATATGTTCATTTTTTGTTTAAACGAGACAGGGTGGGTCGTTTTGGGTTATTTGGGGGCATTTCTGTACTTTTTTGGGCTAGGGATTTTTTAAAAAGTGTCATTATCTCTTATTAGATGTGTGGATGCGATGTTGAGGGTCGTGACCTTTGAATCGATACCTATTTTGACATATGTTCATTTTCGGTTTAAACCAGACTAGGTGGGTCGTGTGGGGTTATTTGGGGGCATTTCTGTACTTGTATGGGCTTTGGAGTTTCTAAAAAGTGTCCTTATCTCTTATTAGATGTGTGGAAATGATGGTGAGGTCGTGACCTTCGAATCGATACCTATTTCGACATATGCTCATTTTCGATTTAAGCCAGACTAGGTGGGTCGTTTGGGGATATTTGGAGGCATTTCTATACTTTTTTGGATTTGGTATTTTCTAATAAGTTTCCTTATCTCTTATTAGACGTGTGGATGCGATGTTGAGGATCGTGACATTCGAAACGATACCAATTTTGACATATGTTCATTTTTGGTTTAAACCAGACCGGGTGGGTCGTTTGGGATTATTTGGGGGTATTTCTGTACTTATTTGTATTTGGTATTTTTTAAAAAGTGTCTTTATCTCTTATTAGACGTGTGGATGTGATGTTGAGGGTCATGACCTTCGAATCGATACCTATTTCGACAAATGCTCCATATCGGTTTAAACAAGACCGAGTGGGTTGTTTTGGGATATATGGGGGCATTTCTCTACTTTTTTGGGCCTGGGTTTTCCAAAAAAGTGTCCTTATCGCTTATTAGATGTGTGGATACGATGTTGAGGGTCGTGAGCTTCGAATCGATGCCTATTTCGACATATGTTCATTTTCGGTTTAAACCAGACATGTCAATATCTTTTATTGGACGTGTGGATCCGATGTTGAGGGTTGTGACCTTCGAATTGATATGTATTTCTACATATGTTTATTTAGGGTCCAAACCAGACTGGGTGGGTCATTTGGAGTTATTTGGGGGCATTTCTGTACTTTTTTGGGTTTGAGAGTTTTTAAAAAGTGTCCTTATCTCTTGTTAGATGTTGAGGGTTGTGACCTGTGAATCGATACCTAATTCGATATATGTTCAATTTCAGTTTAAACCAGACCAGGTAGGTCATTTGGGGTTATTTAAGGGCATTTTTATACTTTTACAAGTTTGGGATTTTCTAAAAAATGTCCTTATCTCTTATTAGATGAGTGGATGCGATGTTGAGGGTCGTGACCTACGAATCGATACCTATGTCGACATATGTTCATTTTTGGTTTAAACCTGACTGGGTGGGTCGTTTGGGGCATTTCTGTACTTCTTTGGGTTTGGTATTTTCTAAAATGTGTTCTTATCTCTTATTAGACGTGTGGATGCTATGTTGAGTATCGTGACCTTCGAATCGATACCTAGTTTGGCATATGTTCATTTTCGGTTTAAACCAGACCGGGTGGGTCGGTCGTTTGGGGTTATCTGACGGCATTTCTGTACTTTTTTCGGCTTGGGAATTTCTAAAAAGTGTCGTTATCTCTTATTAGATGTGTGGATGCAATGTTAAGGGTCGTGACCTTCGAATAGATACCTATTTCGACGTATGTTCCATTTCGGTTTAAACCAGATCGGGTGGGTTGTTTGGGGATTTTTGGAGGCATTTCTGTACTTTGTTGGACTTGGGATTTTCTAAAAAGTGTCCTTACCTCTAATTAGACATGTGGATGCGATGTTGAGGGTCGTGACCTTCGAATCGATACCTATTCCGGCATATGTTCATTTTTGGATTAAACGAGACCGGGTGGGTCATTTTGGGTTATTTGGGGCATTTTTGTACTTTTTTGGGCTAAGGATTTTCTAAAAAGTGTCATTTTCTCTTATTAGACGTGTGGATACGATGTTGAGGGTCGTGACCTTCGAATCGATACCTATTTCGATATATGTTCATTTTTCGGTTTAAACCAGACTGGGTGGGTCATTTGGGGTTATTTGGCGGCATTTCTGTACTTTTTTGGGTTTGGTATTTTCTAATAAGTTTCCTTATCTTTTATTAGACGTGTGCATGCGATATTGAGGATCGTGACCTTCGAATCGATACCAATTTTGACATATGTTCATTTTCGATTTAACCGGACCGGGTGAGTCGTTTAGGGTTATTTGGCGGCATTTCTGTACATTTTTGGGTTTTAGGATTTTCTAAAAAGTGTCCTTATCTCTTATTAGACATGTGGATGCGATGTTGGGGATCGTGACCCTGGAATCGATATCTATTTTGGCATATGTTCATTTTCAATTTAAACGAGACCGGGTGGGTCATTTTGGGTTATTTGGTGGCATTTCTGAACTTTTTAAGGTTAGGGATTTTTAAAATGTGTCCTTATCTCTTATTAGACGTGTGAATGCGATGTTGAGGGTCATGACCTTCTAATCGATACCTATTTTGACATATGTTCATTTTTTGTTTAAACCAGACTGGGTGGGTCGTTTGTGATTATTTGGAGGCATTTCTGTACTTTTTTGGGTATGGAATTTTTAAAAAGTGTCCTTATCTCTTATTACATGTGTGGATGCCCTATTGAGGGTCGTGATCTTCGAATCGATAACTATTTTGACATATGTTCATTTTTTATTTGAACCAGACCGAGTGGGTCGTTTGGGCTTATTTGGGGGCATTTCTGTACTATTTTGGGTTTGCGATTTTTTGAAAAGTGTCTTTATCTCTTATCAGAAGTGTGGATGCGATGTTGAGGGTCATGACCTTCTAATCGATACCTGTTTTGACATATGTTCATTTTCAATTTAAACCAGACCGGGTGGGTCATTTGTGGTTATTTGGGGGCATTTCTATACTTTTTTGGGTATGGGATTCTCTAAAAAGTGTCCTTATCTCTTATTACATGTGTGGATGCACTATTGAGGGTCGTGATCTTCGAATCGATAACTATTTTGACATATGTTCATTTTTGGTTTAAACCTGGCCAGGTGGGTCGTTTGGGGTTATTTGGGGGCATTTCTGTACTTTTTTGGGTTTGGGATTTTCTGAAAAGTGTATTTATCTCTAATTAGACGTGTGGATACGATCTTGAGGGTCGTGACCTTTGAATCGTTACCTATTTCGACATATGTTCATTTTCGGTTTAAACCAGACCGGTTGGATCATTTGGGTTTATTTGGGGCCATTTCTATACTTTTTTGGTTTTGAGATTTTCTAAAAATTGTCCGTATCTCTTATTAGACAGATGGATGCGATGTTGAGGGTCGTGACTTTCAAATCGATACGTATTTTGACATATGTTCATTTTCGGTCCGAACCAGACCGAGTGTGTCATTTGGGCTTATTGTGGGCATTTCATTACTATTTTGGGTTTGGGATTTTCTAAAAAGTATCTTTATCTCTTATTAGACGTGTGGATGCGATGTTTAGGGTCGTGTCCTTCGAATCGATACTTATTTCCGCACATATTCATTATCAGTTTAAACCAGATCGGGTGGGTCCTATGGGGTTATTTGGGGGCATTTTTGAACTTTTTTGGGTTTGGGATTTTCTAAAAAGTGTCTTTATCTCTTATTATACATCTGGATGCGATGTTGAGGATCGTGACCGTCGAATCGATACCTATTTTGGTTTATGTTACTTTTCAGTTTAAATCAGTTCGGGTGGGTCGTTTGGGGTTATTTGGGGGCATTTCTGTACTTTTTTGGGTTTGGGATATTTTAAAAAATGTCTTTATCTCTTATTAGATGTGTGGATGCTTTGTTGAGGGTCGTGACCTTCGAATTGATACGTATTTCGACATATGTTCATTTTTTGTTTGAACCAGACCGAGTGGGTCATTTGGGCTTATTTGGGGGCATTTCTGTACTCTTTTGGGTTTGGAATTTTTTGAAAAGTTTATTTATCTCTTATCAGACGTGTGGATGCGATGTTGAGGGTCCTTACCTTCGAAGCGATACTTATTTCGACATATGTTTTTTATCGATTTAAATCAGACCGGGTGGGTCGTTTGGGGTTATTTGGGGGCATTTCTGTACTTTTTTGGGTATGGGATTTTCTAAAAAGTGTCCTTATCTCTTATTAGACGTGTGGATGTGATGTTAAGGGTCATGACCGTCTAATCGATATCTGTTTCGACATATGTTCATTTTTTGTTTAAACCAGACCGGGTGGGTTGTTTATGGTTATTTGGGGGCATTTCTGTACTTTTTTGGGTATGGGATTCTCTTAAAAGTGTCCTTTTCTCTTATTACATGTGTGGATACGATGTTGAGGGTCGTGATCTTCGAATCGATACCCATTTTGACATACGTTCATTTTTGGTTTCAACCAGACCGGGTGGGTCATTTGGGGTTGGTTGGGGGCATTTCTGTACTTTTTTGTATTTGGGATTTTTTAAAAAGTGTTGTTATATCTTATTACACGTGGGGATGCGATGTTGAGGATCGTGACCTTTGAATCGATACGTATATCAGCATATGTTCATTTTCGGTCTGAACCAGACCGAGTGGGTCGTTTGGGCTTATTTGGGGGCATTTCTGTACTATTTTGGGTTTGGGATTTTTTGAAAAGTGTCTTTATCTCTTATCAGAAGTGTGAATGCGATGTTGAGGGTCCTGACCTTTGAATCGATACTTATTTCGGCATATGTTTTTTATCGGTTTAAACAAGACCGGGTGGATCGTTTGGGGTTATTTGGGGGCATTTTTATACTTTTTAAGGTTAGGGATTTTTTAAAAAGTGTCTTTATCTCTTATTAGATGTGTGGATGCGATGTTGAGGGTCGTGACCTTCGAATTGATACCTATTTTGGCACATATTCATTATCGGTTTAAACTAGACCGGGTGGGTCGTATGGGGTTACTTGGGGGCATTTCTGTACTTTTTTGGGTTTGGGATTTTATAAAAAGTGTCTTTATCTCTTATTAGACGTGTGGATGCGATGTTGAGGATCATGACAGTCGAATCGATACCTATTTCGGCCTATGTTCAGTTTCGATTTAAATCAGACCGGGTGGGTCGTTTTGGGTTATTTGGGGGCATTTCTGTACTTTTTTGGGTTTGGGATTTTCTAAAAAGTGTCCTTATCTCTAATTAGACGTGTGGATGCAATGTTGACTGTCGTGACCTTCGAATCGATACCTCTTTCGCCATATATTCTTTTTCGGTTTGAACCAGACTAGGTGGGTCATTTGGGGTTATGTGGGGGCATTTATGTACTTTTTTGGGTTTGGGATTTTTTAAAAACTGTCCTTATCTCTTATTACATCTATGGATGTGATGTTGTGGGTTGTGACCTTCGAATCGTTACCTATTTCGACATATGTTCATTTTCGGTTTAAATCAGACCAGGTGGGTCGTTTGGGGTTATTTGGGGGTATTTCTATACTTTTTTGGGTTAGGGAGTTTCTAAAAAGTGTCCTTATCTCTTATTAAACGTGTGGATACGATGTTGAGGGTCGTGACCTTCTAATTGATACCTATTTCGACATATATTCATTTTCGGTTTAAATCAGACCGGGTGGGTCGTTTGGGGTTGTTTAGGTGCATTTCTGTACTATTTTGGGTTTGGGATTTTCTAAAATGTGTCTTTTTCTCTTATTAGACGTGTGGTGCAATGTTGAGGGTCATGACCTTCGAAACGATACCTATTTCGGCATATGTTCATTATCGGTTTAAACAAGATTGAGTGGGTCATTTGGGGCTATTTAGGGCATTTTTGTACTTTTTTGGGTTTGGGATTTTCTAGAAAGTGTCTTTATCTCATAATTTTATTATTATTATTTTTTTATTGTTATCCTTATCTCATATTAGATGTGTGGATGCGATGTTGAGGGTCGTGACCTTCTAATCGATACCTATTTCGACATATGTTCATTTTTGGTTTAAACCAGACCAGGTGGATCGTTTGGGGTTATTTGGGGGCATTTCTGTACTTTTTTGGGTTTGGGATTCTCTAAAAAGTGTCCTTATCTCTTATTACATGTGTGGATGCGATGTTGAGGGTCGTGGTCTTCGAATCGATACCTACTTCGACATATGTTCATTTTTTGTTTAAACCTGACCGGTTGTGTCGTGTGGGTTTATTTGGGGGCATTTCTGTATTTTTTTGGTTTTGGGATTTTCTAAAAAGTGTCCTTGTCGCTTATTAGAGAAGTGGATGCGATGTTGAGGGTCATGACCTTCAAATCGACACGTATTTTGACATATGTTCATTTTCGGTCCGAACCAGACCGGGTGGGTTGTTTGGGCTTATTGGGGGGCATTTTTGTACTATTTTGGTTTTGGGATTTTCTAAAAAGTGTCTTTATCTCTTATTAGACGTGTGGCTGCGATATTTAGGGTGGTGTCCTTCGAATCGATACCTATTTCGGCACATCTTCACTATCGGTTTAAACTAGACCGGGTGGGTCATAGGGGGTTATTTGGGGGCATTTCTGAACTTTTTTGGGTTTGGGAATTTTAAAAAAGTATTTTTATCTCTTATTAGATGTGTGGATGCGATGTTGAGGATCGTGACCATCGAATTGATACCTATTTCGGCCTATGTTCATTTTCAGTTTAAATCAGTTCGGGTGGGTCGTTTGGGGTTATTTGGGGGCATTTCTATACTTTTTTGGGTTTGGGATTTTCTAAATAGTGTGTTTATCTCTTATTAGACATGTGGATGCGATGTTGAGGATCGTGACCATCGAATCGATACCTATTTCGGCCTATGTTCATTTTCGGTTTAAATCCGACCGGGTGGGTCGTTTGGGTTTATTTGGGGGCATTTCTATACTTTTTTGGGTTACGGATTTTCTAAAAAGTGTCTTTATCTCTTTATTAGACGTGTGGATGCGATGTAGAGGGTCGTGACCCTCTAATCGATACCTATTTTGACATATGTTCATTTTCGATTTAAACCAGACCGGGTGGGTCGTTTGGGGTTATTTGGGGGCATTTCTATACTTTTTTGTATTTGGGATTTTCTAAAAAGTGTCCTTATCTTTTATTACACGTGTAGATGCGATGTTGTGGGTCATGACCTTCAAATCGATACGTATTTCAACATATGCTCATTTTGGTCCGAACCAGACCGAGTGGGTCGTTTGGGCTTATTTGGGGGCATTTTTGTACTATTTTGGGTTTGGGATTTTCTAAATAGTGTCTTTATCTCTTTTTTTTTTTCGATAAGTAAGATGATTGTATTAAAAAGGAGGAAAAAATACAAAAGAAGGCTTTCTCTAAGAACCCGACTAGGGGAAGAGAACCCAAAGCACAATGGGACAGCCCCAATCAAACAAGCAACAAGCCAAAAAAATTACAGCCTATAATAAGTGACAAAATCCGAGTCCTGCTTAAGATAGTCAATAAGGGCAGGGGGGAAATCTCCCGGATCCCAAACTACCCCATGTGAGTCGCAAGGGACTACAGCCATAAAATCTTCAGGTCGATTTTGTTCTCTCCAAACATGTGTGTCTTTATCTCTTATTAGACGTGTGGATACGATATTGAGGGTCCTGACCTTCTAATCGATACTTATTTCGGCATACATTTATTATCGATTTAAACAAGACAGGGTGGGTCATTTGGGGTTATTTGGGGGCATTTCTGTACTTTTTTGGGTTAGGGATTTTCTAAAAAGTGTTTTCATCTCTTATTAGACGTGTGGATGCGATGTTGAGGGTCATGACCTTCTAATCGATACCTATTTCGACATATGTTCATTTTCGATTTAAACCAGGCGGGGTGGGTTGTTTAGGGTTATTTGGTGGCATTTCTGTACTTTTCTGGGTTTGGGAATCCCTAAAAAGTGTCCTTATCTCTTATTACATGTGTGGATGCGATGTTGAGGGTCGTGATCTTCGAATCGATACCTATTTCGACATATGTTCATTTTTGGTTTAAACCTGACCAGGTGGGTCATTTGGGGTTACTTGGGGGCATTTCTATAATTTTTTGGGGTTGGGATTTTCTGAAAAGTGTATTTATCTCTTATTAGACATGTGGATACGATCTTGAGGCTCGTGACCTTTGAATCGTTACCTATTTTGACGTACGTTCATTTTCGATTTAAACCAGACCGGGTGGGTCGTTTGGGGTTATTTGGGGCTTTTCTGTACTTTTTTGGGTTAGGGATTTTCTAAAAAGTGTCCTTATCTCTTATTAGACATGTGGATGCGATGTTGAGGGTCATGACATTCAAATCGATAGGTATTTCGACATATGTTCATTTTCGGTCTGAACCAGACCGAGTGGGTCGTTTGGGCTTATTTCGGGGAATTTTTGTACTATTTTGGGTTTGGGATTTTCTAAAAAGTGTCTTTATCTCTTATTAGGCGTGTGGATACGATGTTTAGGGTCGTGTCCTTCAAATCGATACCCATTTCGGCACATATTCATTATCGGTTTAAACCAGACCGGGTGGGTTGTATGGGGTTATTTGGCGGCATTTCTGTACTTTTTTGGGTTTGGGATTTTCTAAAAAATTTCTTTATCTCTTATTAGATGTGTGGATGCGATGTTGAGGATCGTGACAATCGAATCGATACCTATTTCGGCCTATGTTCATTTTCGGTTTAAATCAGACCGGGTGGGTTGTTTGGGGTTATTTGGGGGCATTTCTGTACTTTTTTGGGTTTGGGATTTTTAAAAACTGTCCTTATCTCTTAATAGACATGTGGATGTGATGTTGAGGGTCATGACCTTCGAATCGATAAGTATTTCGACATATGTTCATTTTCGGTCTGAACCAGACCGAGTGGGTCGTTTGGGCTTATTTGGGGGCATTCCTGTACTATTTTGGGTTTGGGATTTTCTAAAAAGTGTCTTCATCTCTTATTAGACGTGTGGATGCAATGTTGAGGGTTATGACCTTCGAATCGTTACCTATTTTGACACATATTCATTATCGGTTTAAACCAGACTGGGTGGGTCGTATGGGGTTATTTTGGGGCATTTCTGTACTTTTTTGGGTTTGGGACTTTCTAAAAAGTGTCCTTATCTCTAATTATACATGTGGATGCGATGTCTAGGGTCATGACCTTCGAATCGATACCTATTTCAACATATGTTCATTTTCTTTTTAAACTAGACCGGGTGGGTCGTTTGGGGTTATTTGGGGGCATTTCTGTACTTTTTTGGGTATGGGATTCTCTAAAAAGTGTCCTTATCTCTTATTAGACACGTGGATGCGTTGTTGAGGGTCGTGACCTTCGAATCGATACGTATTTCGATATATGTTCATTTTTGGTCCGAACCAGACCGAGTGGGTCGTTAGGGGTTATTTGGGGGCATTTTTGTACTTTTTTGGGTTTGGCATTTTCTATAAAAAGTGTCCTTATCTCTTATTTGACGTGTGTATGCGATGTTGAGGGTCGTGACCTTCGAATCGATACGTATTTCGACATATGTTTATTTTCGATCCGAAACAGATCGAGTGGGTCGTTTGGGCTTATTGGGGGGCATTTCTGTACTATTTTGGGTTTGGGATTTTCTAAAAAGTGTCGTTATCTCTTATTAGACGTGTGGATGCGATGTTGATGGTCGTGACCTTCGAATCGATACCTATTTTGGCACATATTCTTTATCAGTTTAAACTAGACCGGGTGGGTCGTATGGGTTTATTTGGGGGCATTTTTGTAATTTTTTAGGTTTGGGATTTTCTAAAAAGTGTCTTTCTTTCTTATTAGACATGTGGATGTGATGTTGAGGATCGTGACCGTCGAATCGATTCCTTTTTTTTGATAGGTAATATGTGAGTGTATAGAAGAAAAAAAAAAAGAAAACAAAAGAAGGCAGCCAAAAACCACCCCTTAGACAGGCCTAAGGGAGAGGAAAAGGCCCCACACCCCTCGAGGACATACCCCTCAGAAATTCAAGAAAGCGACAAAGCCCACCCCAATCAAGGAGGCCTAAAGTAGGTCTTCCTATCAGTATCATCATGAATCAGCCTCATTAGATCTTCAAGAAAGTCCGGGGGATAAACAATAGTTTCTCCATCCCCACTGTCGATGGAAGCAACAAAATCTGTCGACTGGTTCTGTTCCCTCCTAACATGTCTCACTTCTAGGTGGGTCAGCTGGTTCAGGAGAAAGCAAATCTGACATTTCAAAACATACACGCTCCAAGGGCAGCTGATCGCACCAGTAAGCATATCCACCGCCAACTTCGAATCAGATCTAATCGAAATACTTTGAAAATCCTTCTCCAAGCACAAGGCAACCCCTCTGTGAATAGCTAGTAATTCCATGCTAAGCACTGAAGTCTCCACCCCTTTACCCACATAGGCCAGAATAGGGTCTCCATTGGCATAACGAATAATTCCTCCATAAGCAGCTCTATCCGCACTCAAAGACCCATCACAATGAAGCGCAACCATATGGGCCGAAGGAGTAAACCAAGAACAAGCATTAGGAACCGAAACAGTCCAATTAACTTGAATCCCCCACTTCTCAACCAAGAACTGATTCCTTGGGCTACTGGCAGCCACAATGGGAGGATAGGAACCTTTAGTGATAACATCAAACTTTATATCTTGGAAAATTATGTCAAAAGTCCTAGAAGTATTATTGAAAAGACGCTGATTCCTTTCCCACAAAATATGGTAAACTAAAGCACAAAAAGCCAGCTTAGGAATGACATCTAATTTGTCATTGGTGCACACCACAAAGGATAGCCAATTAACCACATCAGTAAGGCCAGAAGGCCCCTTCCCACTAGGATAAAATAAAGAACTAACCCTATTCCAAATAGAATTGGAAAAGGGACAATCAAAGAACAAGTGGGAATGACTCCCCAATCCCCCCCAACAAAGAACACAATTCTGCCCAACCAAGATGTTTCTCTTGCTAAGTTGGTCCTTGGTTGGGAGACCCCCCCATAAGACACCTCCAAGTAGTACAAGAATGCCTAGGTAGATTGTTACACCCCAAACCACCCCTGGGAGGAATAGGTAGGTGACTTGTTTTGCATAACGGCAATCAGCCAAATCCCACGGATCTAGAAGCTGTTCTTACGTTCATGGAAATCACATTCATTCACTTCACCATAGGCAAGATCAGAGTGTTACAGATAAACTACAATTACAATTATAAAGTGAAAGCATAGCAATACGGGAATGAAAATGATATTTACATATATTAAGTGTTTTGAAAACATTCCCACCCAATACAACCCACAACAACAACTACACTACCAAAACTAAAAGAAAGAAATACATACATATATATACACAGGGTGAGATGACTCAACCCCAAAAAGAAAGAAAAGAACAACTAAGTCAAAAACATGGACGGGGACAACTCCTAACAAAAACAAAAAGGAGTCCCCAAACCAAAATGCATCAAGTGCTCTCTTCAACGGTCTTCATCAAGGACCACTGAGAAAGCACGCATCATCGGCACGACCTCCGTCGGGGTCCACACCAACACCATCATAATAACCAGGGCTCGCCTCCTCGTGATGAGCCTCTATGCCACAGTGGCATCGATCTGCAAAATCATCTAAGAAAAACATATATAACAGAGTGTGAGCCCCACTGAGCTCGTGAGCAAATATATCATCATGCATGCACGTGCAACCACAATTCACATGATCCTACATGATATGCAAGTCCAGATTATTTATTAGCCCCCTAACAATACAACTAGTCAGGTCTGTGCTACTACAATCCCCAATACATGTATCCCTAGTACAGGCTTGATTACCTCTTCCCGCGATACACCCATTGAGTTGTCGGAGAGGACCAGTCAGCTCCTGCATTTGTTCACCACGGTCAGCCCGACCAGCCCTCTATGATTAACCTCTGGCTTATAGCCTGACATATAGCTCATAATCACCATTCTGGTGTAAACACATTTCATTTTTTTTTTATAGGTAATATGTGAGTGTATAGAAAAGAAAAAGAAGAAAACACAAAAGAAGGCAGCCTACTTCCACCCCTTAGACAGACCTAAGGGAGAGGAAAAATCCCCACACCCCCCGAGGACAAACCCCTCGGAAATACAAGGAAAGACAAAAACCCCAACCCAATCACAGAGGCCTAGAATAGGTCTTCCTCTGTGTTTACCGAAAATGAACATATGTCAACATAGATAGCGATTCGAAGGTCACGACCCTCAACATCGCATCCACAAGTCTAATAAGAGATAAGGACACTTTTTAGAAAATACAAAACCCAAAAAAGTATAGAAATTCCCCCAAATAACCCCAAACGACCCACCCGGTCTGGTTTAAATTGAAAATGAACATATGTCAAAATAGGTATCGATTCGAAGGTGACGCCCCTCAACATCACATCCACACGTCTAATAAGAGATAAGAACACTTTTTAAAAAATCCCAAGCCCAAAAAAATACAAGAATGCCCCCAAATAACCCCAAACGACCCACCCAGTCTGGTTTAAATCGAAAATGAACATATGATGAAATAGGTATCGATTCGAAGGTCACGACCACAACATCGCATCCTCACGTCTAATAAGAGATAAGGACACTTTTTAGAGAATCCCGAACCTATAAAAGTACAGAAATGCCCCCAAATAACCCCAAACGAACCACCTGGTCTGGTTTAAACCGAAAATGAACAAATGTCGAAGTAGGTAGTGATTCAAAGGTCACGACCCTCAACATCGCATTCACACATCTAATAAGAGATTATGACACTTTTTAGATAATCCCAAGCCCAAAAAGTACAGAAATGCCCCAAATCACCCCAAACGACCCACCCGGTCTGGTTTAAACCGAAAATGAACATATGCCAAATTAGGTATCGATTCGAAAGTCACGACCCTCAACATCGCATTCACACGTCTAATTAGAGATAAGGACACCTTTTAGAAAATCCCGAACCCAAAAAAGTACAGAAATGCCCCCAAATAACCCCAAACGACCCACTTGGTCTGGTTTAAATCGAAAATGAACATATGTGGAAATAGCTATGGATTCGCAGGTCACAACCCTCAACATCGCATCCACACGTCTAATAAGAGATAAGGATACTTTTTAGAAAATCCCAAACACAAAAAAGTACATAAATGCCCCCAAATAACTCCAAACGACACAACCGGTCAGGTTCGGACCGAAAATGAACATATGTCAAAATACGTATCGATTCGAAGGTCACAACCCTCAATATTGCCCTCAACATCGCATCCACACATCTAAGAAAAGGTAAGGACACTTTTTAGAAAATACCAAATCCAAAAAAGTAAAGAAATGCCCCCAAATAACCCCAAACGACCCACCCGGTCTGGTTTAAACCGAAAATGAACATATGTCAAAATAGGTATCGATTCGAAGGTCACGACCCTCAACATCGCATCCACACGTCTAATTAGAGATAAGGATACTTTTTAGAAAATCCCAAACCCAAAAAAGTACAGAAATGCCACCAAATAACTCCCAACGACACAATCGGTCAGGTTCGGATCGAAAATGAACATATGTCAAAATACGTATCGATTTGAAGGTCATGACCATCAATATCGCCCTCAACATCGCATCCACAAGTCTAATAACAGATAAAGACACTTTTTAGAAGATACCAAATCCAAAAAAGTACAGAAATGCTCCCAAATAACCCCAAACGACCAACCCAATCTGGTTTAAATAAAAAATGAACATATGTCGAAATAGGTATCGATTCGAAGGTCACGACCCTCAACATCGCTTCCACACATCTAATTAGAGGTAAGGACACTTTTTAGAAAATCCCGAACCCAAAAAAGTACAGAAATGCCCCCAAATAACCCCAAACGACCCACCTGGTCTAGTTTAAGCCAAAAATGAACATATGTTGAAAGAGGTAAGGATTCGCAGGTCACAACCCTCAACATCGCATCCACACGTCTAATAAGAGACAAGGATACCTTTTAGAAAATCCCAAACCCAAAAAAGTACTGAAATGCCCCCAAATAACTCCAAATAACACACCTGGTCAGGTTCGGACCGAAAATGAAATTATGTCAAAATACGTATCGATTCGAAGGTCATGACCCACAATATCGCATCCACACGTCTAATAAGAGATAATGACACTTTTTAGAAAATACCAAATCCAAAAAAGTACAGAAATGCCCCAAAATAACCCCAAACAACCCACCCAGTCTGATTTAAAATGAAAATGAACATAGGTCAAAATTGGTATCGATTCGAAGGTCACGACCCTCAACATCGCTTCCACACGTCTAATAAGAGATAAGGACACTTTTTAGGGAATCCCAAACCCAAAAAAGTACAGCAATGCCCCAAAATAACCCCAAATGACTCAATCGGTCCGGTTTAAACCAAAAATAAACATATGCTGAAATAGGTATCGATTTGAAGGTCACGACCCTCAACATCGTCTCCACACATCTAATAATAGATAAGGACACTTTTTAGAAAATCCGAAACCTAAAAAAGTAAAGAAATCCCCCAAATAACCCCAAACGATCCACACGGTCCGGCTTAGACCAAAAATGAACATATGCCAAAATAGGTATCGATTCGAAGGTCACAACCCTCAACATCGCATCAACACGTCTAATAAGAGATAAGGACACTTTTTGGAAAATACCAAACCCAAAAAAGTACAAAAATGCCCCCAAATCACTCCAAACGACCCTTCGATCTAGTTCGGGCAGTAAATGAACAAATGTCAAAATACGTATCGATTCTTAGGTCACAACCCTCAACATAGCATCCACACGTCTAATAAAAGAGATAAGGACACATTTTAGAAAATACGTTACCCAAAAAAGTACAGAAATGCCCCAAAATAACCCCATACGACCCACCCGGTCTGGTTAAAATCGAAAATGAATATATACCGAAATAGATATCAATTCGAAGGTCATGACCCTTAACATCGCATCCACACGTATAATAAGAGATAAGGACACTTTTTAGAAAATCCCAAGCCCAAAAAAGAACAGAAATGCCCCCAAATAACCCCAAATGACCCACTTGGTCTGGTTTAAACCGAAAATGTACATATGTCGTAATAGGTATTGATTCAAAGGTCACGACCCTCAACATCGTATCCACACGTCTAATAAGAGATATAGACACTTTTTAGAAAATCCCAAGCCAAAAAAAGTACATAAATGCCCCCAAATAACCCTAAACGACCCACCCGGCCTGGTTTAAATAAAAAATGTACATGTGTCAAAATATCTTTCGATTCGAAGGTCACGACCGTCAACACCGCATCCACACGTCTAATAAGAGAAAAGAACTCTTTTTAGAAAATCCCAAACCCAAAAAAAGTATAGAAATGGCCCCAAATAACCCCAAACGACCCACTTGGTCTGGTTTAAATCTAAAATGAACATATGTCGAAATAGGTATCGATTCGCAGGTTAGAACCCACAACATTGCATCCACAGGTCTAATAAGAGATTAAAAACTTTTTAGAAAAGAGCAAGCCCAAAAAAAGTACAAAAATGCCCCCAAATAACCCCAAATGACACCTTGTTTGGTTTAAACCGAAAATGAACATATGTCGAAATAGGTATCGATTCGAAGGTCACAACCCTCAACATCGCATCCACATGTCCAATAAGAGATAAGGACACTTTTTTGGAAATCCCAAGCCCATAAAAGAACAGAAATGCCCCCAAATAACCCCAAACGTCCCATCCGGTCTGGTTTAAATCGAAAATGAACTTATGTCGAAATAGGTATTGATTCGCAGGTCACGACCCTCAACATGGCATCCACACATCTATTAAAAGATAAGGACATTTTATAGAAAATTCCAAGCCCAAAAAAGTACAGAAATGATGCCAAATAACCCCAAACGACCCACCCGGTCTTGTTTGAACCGAAAATGAACATATGCCGAAATAGGTATCGACTCGAAGGTAACGACTCTCAATATCGCATCCACATGTCTAATAAGTGAGAAGGACACTTTTTAGAAAATACCAAACCCAAACAAGCACAAAAATGCCGCCAAATAATTCCAAACGACCCACCCGGTCTGTTAAAACCGATAATGAACATATGTCGAAATAGGTATCGATTCGAAGGTCACGACCCACAACATCGCACCCACATGTCTAATAAGAGATAAAGACACTTTTTAGAGAATCCCAAACCCAAAAAAGTACAGAAATGCCCTCCCCAAATAACCCCAAATGACCCATCCAGTCTGGTTTAAATAAAAAATGAACATATGTCAAAATAGGTATTGATTCGAAGGTCACGACCCTCAACATCGCATCCACACATCTAATAAAAGATAAGGACACTTTTTAGAAAATACCAAACCCAAAAAAGTATAGAAATGCCCCCAAATAACCCCAAACGGCCCACCCGGTTTGGTTTAAACAAAAAATGAACATATGTCAAAATAGGTATCGATGCGAAGGTCACGACCCTCAACATCGCATCCACACGTCTAATAAGAGATAAGGACACTTTTTCGAGAATCCAAAACCCAAAAAAGTATAGAAATCCCCCTTCAAATAACCCCAAACGACCCACTCGGTCTGGTTTAAACCAAAAATGCACAAATGACGAAGTAGGTATCGATTCGAAGGTCACGACCCTCAACATTGCATCCACACGTCTAATAAGAGATAAGGACACATTTTAGAAAATACCTTACCCAAAAAAGTATAGAAATGCCCCAAAATAACCCCATACGACCCACCCAGTCTGGTTAAAACCGAATATGAACATATACCAAAATAGTTATCGATACGAAGGTCACGACCCTCAACATCACATCCACACGTCTAATAAGAGATAAGGACACTTTTTAGAAAATCACAAGGCCAAAAAAGAACAGAAATGCCCCCAAATAACCCGAAATGACCCACCTGGTCTGGTTTAAACCAAAAATGTACATATATAGTAATAGGTATTGATTCAAAGGTCACAACCCTCAACATCGCATCCACACGTCTAATAAGTGATATGGACACTTTTTAGAAAATCCCAAGCCAAATAAAGTACAGAAATGCCCACAAATAACCCTAAACGACCTACCCGATCTGGTTTAAATCGAAAATGTACATATGTTGAAATATCTATCGATTCGAAGGTCACGACTGTCAACATCGCATCCACACATCTAATATGAGAAAAGAACTCTTTTTAGAACATCCCAAACCTAAAAAATTATAGAAATGTCCCCAAATAACCCAAAATGACCCACGTGGTCTAGTTTAAATCGAAAATGAACATATGTTGAAATAGGCATCGATTCGCAGGTCACAACCCACAACATCGCATCCACAGGTCTAATAAGAGATTAGGAAACTTTTTAGAAAATACCAAGCATAAAAAAGTATAGAAATGCCCCCAAATAACCCCAAACGACACCCGGATTGGTTTAAACCGAAAATGAACATATGTCAAAATAGCTATCAATTCGAAGGTCATGACCCTCAACATCGCATCCACACATCCAATAAGAGATAATGACACTTTTTTGAAAATCCCAAGCCCAAAAAAGAACAGAAATGCCCCCAAATAACCCCAAACAACCCACCCGGTCTGGTTTAAACCGAAAATGAACTTATGTCAAAATAGGTATTGATTCGAAGGTCACGACCCTCAACATAGCATCCACACGTCTAATAAAAGATAAGGACATTTTACAGAAAATCCCCAGCCCAAAAAAGTGCAGAAATGACGCCAAATAAACCCAAACGACGCACCCGGTCTTGTTTGAACCGAAAATGAACATATGCAAAAATAGGTATCGACTCAAAGGTAACGACTCTCAACATCGCATCCACATGTCTAATAAGTGAGAAGGACACTTTTTAGAAAATACCAAATCCAAAAAAGTACAGAAATGCCCCAAAATAACCCCAAACAACCAACCCAGTCTGATTTAAAATGAAAATGAACATAGGTAAAAATTGGTATCGATTCGAAGGTCACGACCCTCAACATCGCTTCCACACGTCTAATAAGAGATAAGGACACTTTTTAGGGAATCCCAAACCCAAAAAAGTACAGCAATGCCCCAAAATAACCCCAAACGACTCAATCGATCCGGTTTAATCCAAAAACAAACATATGCTGAAATAGGTATCGATTTGAAGGTCACGACCCTCAACATCGTCTCCACACATCTAATAATAGATAAGGACACTTTTTAGAAAATCCGAAACCTAAAAAAGTAAAGAAATCCCCCAAATAACCCAAAACGATCCACCCGGTCCGGCTTAGACCAAAAATGAACATATGCCGAAATAGGTATCGATTCGAAGGTCACGACCCTCAACATCGCATCAACACGTCTAATAAGAGATAAGGACACTTTTTGGAAAATACCAAACCCAAAAAAGTACAAAAATGCCCCCAAATCACTCCAAACGACCCTTCGATCTAGTTCGGGCAGTAAATGAACAAATGTCAAAATACATATCGATTCTTAGGTCACGACCCTCAACATAGCATCCACACGTCTAATAAAAGAGATAAGGACACATTTTAGAAAATACGTTACCCAAAAAAGTACAGAAATGCCCCAAAATAACCCCATACGACCCACCCGGTCTGGTTAAAACCGAAAATGAATATATATCGAAATAGATATCGATTCGAAGGTCATGACCCTTAACATCGCATCCACACGTATAATAAGAGATAAGGACACTTTTTAGAAAATCCCAAGCCCAAAAAAGAACAGAAATGCCCCCAAATAACCCCAAATGACCCACTTGGTTTGGTTTAAACCGAAAATGTACATATGTCGTAATAGGTATTGATTCAAAGGTCACGACCCTCAACATCGTATCCACACGTCTAATAAGAGATATAGACACTTTTTAGAAAATCCCAAGCCAAAAAAAGTACAGAAATGCCCCCAAATAACCCTAAACGACCCACCCGGTCTGGTTTAAATCGAAAATGTACATGTGTCAAAATATCTTTCGATTCGAAGGTCACGACCATCAACACCGCATCCACACGTCTAATAAGAGAAAAGAACTCTTTTTAGAAAATCCCAAACCCAAAAAAAGTATAGAAATGGCCCCAAATAACCCCAAACGACCCACCTGGTCTGGTTTAAATCGAAAATGAACATATGTCGAAATAGGTATCGATTCACAGGTTAGAACCCACAACATTGCATCCACAGGTCTAATAAGAGATTAAAAACTTTTTACAAAAAAGCAAGCCCAAAAAAAGTACAAAAATGCCCCCAAATAACCCCAAATGACACCCTGTCTGGTTTAAACCGAAAATGAACATATGTCGAAATAGGTATCGATTCGAAGGTCACAACCCTCAACATCGCATCCACATGTCCAATAAGAGATAAGGACACTTTTTTGGAAATCCCAAGCCCATAAAAGAACAGAAATGCCCCCAAATAACCCCAAACGTCCCACCCGGTCTGATTTAAACCGAAAATGAACTTATGTCAAAATAGGTATTGATTCGCAGGTCACGACCCTCAACATGGCGTCCACACGTCTATTAAAAGATAAGGACATTTTATAGAAAATTCCAAGCCCAAAAAAGTACAAAAATGACGCCAAATAACCCCAAACGACCCACCCGGTCTTGTTTGAACCGAAAATGAACATATGCCGAAATAGGTATCGACTCGAAGGTAACGACTCTCAATATCGCATCCACATGTCTAATAAGTGAGAAGGACACTTTTTAGAAAATACCAAACCCAAACAAGCACAAAAATGCCGCCAAATAATTCCAAACGACCCACCCGGTCTGTTAAAATCGATAATGAACATATGTCGAAATAGGTATTGATTCGAAGGTCACGACCCTCAACATCGCATCCACACGTCTAATAAAAGATAAGGACACTTTTTAGAAAATACCAAACCCAAAAAAGTATAGAAATGCCCCCAAATAACCCCAAACGGCCCACCCGGTTTGGTTTAAACAAAAAATGAACATATGTCAAAATAGGTATCGATGCGAAGGTCACGACCCTCAACATCGCATCCACACGTCTAATAAGAGATAAGGACACTTTTTCGAGAATCCAAAACCCAAAAAAGTATAGAAATCCCCCTTCAAATAACCCCAAACAACCCACTCGGTCTGGTTTAAACCAAAAATGCACAAATGACGAAGTAGGTATCGATTCGAAGGTCACGACCCTCAACATCGCATCCACACGTCTAATAAGAGATAAGGACACATTTTAGAAAATACCTTACCCAAAAAAGTATAGAAATGCCCCAAAATAACCCCATACGACCCACCCAGTCTGGTTAAAACCGAATATGAACATATACCAAAATAGTTATCGATACGAAGGTCACGACCCTCAACATCGCATCCACACGTCTAATAAGAGATAAGGACACTTTTTAAAAAATCACAAGCCCAAAAAAGAACAGAAATGCCCCCAAATAACCCGAAATGACCCACCTGGTCTGGTTTAAACCAAAAATGTACATATGTAGTAATAGGTATTGATTCAAAGGTCACAACCCTCAACATCGCATCCACACGTCTAATAAGTGATATGGACACTTTTTAGAAAATCCCAAGCCAAATAAAGTACAGAAATGCCCCCAAATAACCCTAAACGACCTACCCGATCTAGTTTAAATCAAAAATGTACATATGTTGAAATATCTATCAATTCGAAGGTCACGACTGTCAACATCGCATCCACACGTCTAATATGAGAAAAGAACTCTTTTTAGAACATCCCAAACCTAAAAAATTATAGAAATGTCCCCAAATAACCCAAAATGACCCACGTGGTCTAGTTTAAATCGAAAATGAACATATGTTGAAATAAGCATCGATTCGCAGGTCAGAACCCACAACATCGCATCCACAGGTCTAATAAGAGATTTGGAAACTTTTTAGAAAAAAGCAAGCCAAAAAAAGTATAGAAATGCCCCCAAATAACCCCAAACGACACTCGGATTGGTTTAAACTGAAAATGAACATATGTCAAAATAGGTATTGATTCGAAGGTCACGACCCTCAACATAGCATCCACACGTCTAATAAAAGATAAGGACATTTTACAGAAAATCCCAAGCCCAAAAAAGTGCAGAAATGACGCCAAATAAACCCAAACGACGCACCCGATCTTGTTTGAACCGAAAATGAACATATGGAAAAATAGGTATCGACTCAAAGGTAATGACTCTCAACATCGCATCCACATGTCTAATAAGTGAGAAGGACACTTTTTAGAAAATACCAAACCCAAACAAGTACAGAAATGCCGCTAAATAATTCCAAATGACCCACTCGGTCTGGTAAAAACCGAAAATGCACATATGTCGAAATAGTTATTGATTCGAAGGTCACGACCCTGAACATCGCGTCCACATGTCTAATAAGAGATAAGAACACTTTTTAGAGAATCCCAAACCCAAAAATGTATAGAAATGCCCCCAAATAGTCCCAAACGACCCACCGGTCTAGTTTAAACCGAAAATGAACATATGTCGAAATAGGTATCGATTCGAAGGTCTCGACCCCCAACATCACATCCACACGTCTAATAAGAGATAAGGACACTTTTTAAAAAATCCCAAGCCCATAAAAGTACAGAAATGCCCCAAAATAAATCCAAACGACCCACCCGATCTGGTTTAAATCGAAAATGAACATATCCCGAAATAGGTCACAACCCTTAACTACGCATCCACACGTCTTATAAGAGATAATGACACTTTTTAGAAAATACCAAACCCAAAAAAGTATAGAAATGCCCCCAAATAACCCCAAATGATCCACCCGGTCTGGTTTAAACAAAAAATGAACATATGTCAAACTGGTATCGATTCAAAGGTCACGACCCTCAACAACGCATCCACACGTCCAATAATAGATAAGGACACTTTTTAAAAAATCCCAAGCCCAAAAAAGTACAGAAATGCTCTCAAATAACCACAAACAACCCACCCGGTCTAGTTTAAACCGAAAATGAACATATGTCGAAATAGGTATCGATTCGAAGGTCACGACCCACAACATCGCATCCACACGTCTAATAAGAGATAAGTACACTTTTTAGAGAATCCCAAACCCAAAAAAGTACAGAAATGCCCTCCCCAAATGACCCACCCGGTCTGGTTTAAACCGAAAATGAACATATGTCAAATTAGGTACCGATTCAAAAATCACGACCCTCAATATCGCATCCACACATCTAATAAGAGATAAGGAAACTTTTTAGAAAATCCCAAACCCCAAAAAGTATAGAAATGCCCCCAAATAATCCCAAACGACCCACCCGGTCTGGTTTAAACCAAAAATGAACATATGTCGAATTAGGTATCGATTCGAAGGACACGATCCTCAACATTGCATCCACATGTCTAATAAGAGATAAGGGCACTTTTTAGTAAATCCCAAGCCCAAAAAATTACTGAAATGCCCACAAATATCCCCAAACTACCAACCCGGTTTGGTTTTAACCAAAAATGAACATATATCGAAATAGGTATCGATTCGAAGGTCATGACCCTCAACATCGCATCCACACGTCTAATTAGAGATAATGACACTTTTTAGAAAATCTCAAGCCCAAAAAAGTAGAAAAATGCCCCCTAATATAAACAGAAAATGAACATATGTCGAAATAGGTATCGATACGAAGGTCACGACCCTCAACAACGCATCCACACGTCCAATAATAGATATGGACACTTTTTAAAAAATCCCAAGCCCAAAAAAGTGTAGAAATGCTCCCAAATAACCACAAACAACCCACCTGGTCTAGTTTAAACCGAAAATGAACATATGTCAAAATAGGTATCGATTCGAAGGTCACGACCCACAACATTGCATCCACACGTCTAATAAGTGATAAGGACACTTTTAAGAGAATCCCAAACCCAAAAAAGTATAGAAATGCCCTCCCCAAACGACCCACCTGGTCTGGTTTAAACCAAAAATGAACATATGTCGAATTAGGTATCGATTCAAAAATCACGACCCTCAATATCGCATCCACTCGTCTAATAAGAGATAATGAAACTTTTTAGAAAATCCCAAACCCCAAAAAGTACAGAAATGCCCCCAAATAATCCCAAACGACCCACCCGGTCTGGTTTAAATCGAAAATGAACATATGTCGAATTAGGTATCGATTCGAAGGACACGATCCTCAACATCGCATCCACACGTCTAATAAGAGATAAGGACACTTTGTAGTAAATCCCAAGTCCATAAAATTACTGAAATGCCCACAAATATCCCCAAACTACCAACCCAGTTTGGTTTTAACCGAAAATGAACATATATCAAAATAGGTATCGATTCGAAGGTCACGACCCTCAACATCGCATCCACACGTCTAATAAGAGATAAGGACACTTTTTAGAGAATCCCAAACCCAAAAAAATACAGAAATGCCCTCCCCAATGACCCACCCGGTCTTGTTTAAACCGAAAATAAACATATGTCGAATTCGGTATCGATTCAAAAATCACGACCCTCAATATCGCATCCACACGTCTAATAAGAGATAAGGAAACTTTTTAGAAAATCCCAAACCCCAAAAAGTACAGAAATACCCCCAAATAATCCCAAACGACCCACCCGGTCTGGTTTAAACAAAAAATGAACATATGCCGAATTAGGTATTGATTCGAAGGACACGATCCTCAACATCGTATCCACACGTCTAATAAGAGATAAGGACACTTTTTAGTAAATCCCAAGCCCAAAAAAATACTGAAATGCCCACAAATATCCCCAAACTACCAACCCGGTTTGGTTTTAATCGAAAATGAAATAGGTATCGATTCGAAGGTCACGACCCTCAACAACGCATCCACACGTCTAATAAGAGATAAGGACACTTTTTAGAAAATCCCAAGCCCAAAAAAGTATAAAAATGCCCCCAAATATAAATCGAAAATGAACATATGTCGAAATAGGTATCGATTCGAAGGTCACGACCCTCAACATCGCATCCACACGTCTAATAAGAGATAAGGACACTTTATAGAAAATCCCAAGCCCAAAAAAGTACTGAAATGCCCCCAAATAACCCCAAACGACCCTCCTGGCTTGGTTTAAAACTGAAAATGAACATATGCCGAAATAGGTATCGACTCGAAGGTCACGACTCTCAACATCGCATCCACACATCTAATAAGTGGGAAGGACACTTTTTAGATAATACCAAACCCAAAAAGAGAGAGAGTCTGGGTAGATAGACATGTATGCTCATCAAGTGTTGGATCTAGATCCATGAGAGTCGTGCATCCTCCTCTTGGGGGAGACGATGACTGTTTTCACATAACTACCAATTAAGCCAATTGGGACAACTAATAAGGTGATAATGACACTTAAGCGTAACAGCTGTGGAGTGCATTGATAACGAAAACAACAAATCTGCAGAGAAGAGTGCAGCAGGGCACTTGCAGAGGTTACCATTAATGTGTGATTTGAGTCTTAAAGAAACCAACAGAAAACGACGAGTCAGGTCACATACCATTCAGTACTTGAAGGATAGGTCATTCCTTTTAGGCTATCTTTGGTATCATTTTCATTTTTATTTTCATTATGGCTTATTTAAAAAAAAAGATCATTAGTAAAAACCATTTTGATAAAATAAAAAAAAAGAGTTTGGTAGGAGGTAGGAATTAGTTACAATCTATTATAAAGACAGTTAGAGACAGACATGTGGTTAGTTAGGAGAGGAACAAGAGAGGTTAAAGGATCGAACTGTATCTGTCAAGAATATGATATCATCATGGTATGGGGATAGGTGTAGTAGTGTAGGTGTAGGTGTAGGTGTAGGGTGTAGGGTGTATGGTGTATGGTGTATGGTGTAGTAGTGTAGTAGTGTAGGTGTAGGTGTAGGTGTAGGGTGTAGTAGTGTAGGTGTAGGTGTATGGTGTATGGTGTAGTAGTGTAGGTGTAGGTGTAGGGTGTAGTAGTGTAGGTGTAGGTGTAGGTGTAGGTGGGGTAGTGTAGGTGTAGTAGTGTAGGTGGTGTAGGTGTAGTAGTGTAGGTGGTGTAGGTGGTGTAGGTGTAGGTGTAGTAGTGTAGTAGTTTAAGTGTAGGTGTAGGTGGGATCATACACACAGAGCATCTTTGATACTGACAATTACAGAAGTTATAATCCAATGCGTAACATTATGTTTCATGTATATAGTAATTGTCATCCAATGTGTTACATTATGTTCTGCATAGTAGCTAATATTTGAACATGCAATGTGTACGTATGTGGTCAAATACCTAGCTTTGGAATGGGATATTTGAGCCACTATAGATCCAAATGTCCTCTTTTTTTTTTCCTTGCTTAATACAACTCAGAGCCCTGCAAAGTTAAAAAATTTTGGCCTCAGTTTCCATTTGAAGCCTTACAAATTATAGCCGGAAGTAGACCATCCGATCATATGTCCAAGATGTCCAAGAAGTCGGTAAATTTATCGCCAACTTCCGAAGGGCTTAACTTTGTGATCTTTGGTCAGTTTGGGTCGTGTGACCACTGCTTTTGAGGTGTCTTTCCGAGATCTACGAGATGGAATTGGCCCCAGTTGCATATCTGGCCCGAATTATAATATAAAAAATATTCAGTTGTGAAAACTTTTGGAGGCCATAACTTTTGACTCGGATGTCGGATTTGGATGCTCTTTTTTTTGATTTGGGGTAGGTCGTCGCAAGGAACGCACCCCAACCTATTTTTCTGCCTCAAATCCTATTTTTTAACTTTGCTGGAAGGGGTTTTCAATAAATATTCTTTCATTCCTCATTGGATATCCATACATTGGGACAATAAAATATGGTTAAGAAACCTACAACCCACCTACTTCAATAACAAACATCAGAATTGAGGAAAATCATATTTTCTGACACATCGGGATTTTTGATAAGTAGCTTAGTTAATACATAATAAGATGTAATCAAATGTTTGCTGTGATGGTCTACGTTTTTGTTCTCAAATGTGATGTCAAGAGTTTAGGTCTCCCTTCAATCATCTTTTATTCCATTTTGCGAACGATGTAATACATAAGCCCATTATAACTTATTTAGTTTTTGTTCTCAAATGTAATAAGTTATATATGAGCACTGCCCATCATAACTTATTTAGTTTTTGTTCTCAAATTCCATTTTTTGGCATTTTACAATAACAAACCTTATTTAGAAAATGATGATGATGATGAATGAGTTGGCATTAATGGGTAGGAATAAATCCAATTCACAAATTGTTGTAAGTTTGTAACTAATTTCTTTTCCTATTTTGCCTTGCCAATATTTCTCTCTGTTCCTTATGGACTAAACGTCTAAACCCCACGGATAGAGGATTCTTCCCACCCATATATCTCAGCTCCGAAGTTCACTCCCTGACCACCACCTCTCCCCATATAGAGTACAGATTTCCCCGCCATTGCTCGGGCTTGGGATCACATTTCAGAAAATAGGGATGCTAGGATAATTTAACTTCTATTTTGCACCATGTGAATGATGGATGGATAAGGGACATTCTATTAAATTTGGATAAGTATTGAATTTTTTTTAATTATATTTCCTTACTCGAAAATAAGATGCCCCGCGGTTTCAAAGACTGCTTGTATGTCACAGACTTAAACTTCTTGAAGCAACCGCGCTAGCATTTAGCACCCATGCTAGGACCAAGTCAACCTTTCGACAACTCTAGTAAGAGAGCTTAGAGAACAGAAGAAAGTTTGAATGAATAGAATTTATATTGCTCAAAAGCTTGGATTACAATGCTTGATATCTCACTTGCTTGATTGGTTGTTGGGTTGTTGGATAAACTGTAAATGAGACCAACTCTTACAGGCAACCAAGAACCCAAAGAATACCTAAGATATTTACAAGTGTCATCTATCCAATAGTTAGGAAATTTCTAGCCTAAGAGACTAGAACCGGATTCTAGCTACTTGGAGAACTCTAAAATTCTCCTCATTCCTTGGCTATTTACAAGACTTCTCTAAATCCTTTTCAAGAACATATCTACACTCCCTTCTAGTGTAAAGAGTTGTAGGCCATGAACTTCATCATAGCCCAATGTTCAAGTCCATTGTAGCCCGTGGGCCTTTGTTGGGTGGGCCATGACACTCTCCGCCTAAGTTGGTGACACCCATGTCGTAACCTTCTTGCAAGACCGAGCCACATCCACCTTCCCTTTAGGTGGAGATTGTTTGTGCATCCCTAATGGCCTAATGTCCTTGCATCCATCAAGGGGCCTTGTTTCCGTATCTACAAGGGCATCTTCCTTAGCTCTAGACGATACAAGGGGCCTTGCTTCCGTATCTACAAGGCCGTCTTCCTTAGCTCCAGACGATACTCCAAAAGTGGAGTCTTTCAACTTCTTTCCTTCTTCCTCGAGTCGCATCACTGTCAAGAGCTTATTACCACTCTCCTTGGTCCGTGACACCGTTGGGACCATACCAAGCACCACATAGTCATCCATGGGCACCAATGATAGATCCACGGTGCCTCTCCCCATCCCTATTCGCATCTCGACGACCCGACCCCTCAATAGGACGAGCTTGGGAGTTAATCGCCTTCAAACATCCTCCCTCTTTGGACACCCTTAGTCCAAGCTTCTTCGCCTCCTCCGTCGAGGCAACAAAGTTGTGTG
>NW_025317411.1:77500-82500 GCF_018873765.1 Telopea speciosissima
TTTTGTTGTGTGATTTGACAATACCTCGTCAAAAGTAGGCCCACGGGAGGCTAAGGGCAGAAGCCCCCACCTAGGCCATTACCTCACCCTGGGCTGACAATCAACCATGGTAGCGCATAACCACACCGGAAGGCAACACATCGTTATGCATCATGGTGTTTTGAAAAACATGCATCATCGCCTGTGGTGCGATTTGACAAAACCCCGTCAAAAGTCGAGCCACGTGAGGCACTGTTCGTGGCAAGAGCTAAAGACCCAAATAGGTCCAAGCCCCCACCCACCTTGCGGCACTAGCCAAGGACACAAATAGGTCCAAGCCCCCACATAGGCCATCACCTCACCCTGGGCCGACAATCAACCAAGGTAGCGCAAAACCCCATTGGAAGGCAACACATCGTTATGCCTCATGGTGTTTTGAAAAACATACAACATTGCCTGTGGTGCTATTTGACAAAACCCCATCAAAAGTTGGGCCACGTGAGGCACTGCTTGTCGCAAGAGCCAGGGACCCAAATAGGTCCAAGCCCCCACCCACCTTGAGGCACGAGACAAGGACACAAATAGGTCCAAGCCCCTACCTAGGCCATCACTTCACCCTAGGCCGACAATCAACCAAGGTAGCAACAAATCATCCGGGAGAAAAACATTGGGGGAAGGGGGTGGGGGGGGGGGGGGGGCGGGCGGGGACCACTATATGCGAGTGCACAAGGCTGCCCCTCAAGGATGCCCAACGTGGCTGCGCCACAACACACAAGGATGCTAGGCAAGCCTACACCACAACACACAACGATGCCCAGCGTGGCTGCACGACAACGCACAAACTTGCCTGACGTGGCTGCACCACAGCGCACAAATTTGGCTAACATGGCTGCACCACAGCACACGTCTTCTAGGTGTGGCTGCACCACAGCGCACATCAGCCTAGCGTGTCTGCACCACAGCGCACGTCTGCTAGGTGTGGCTGCACCACAGCGCACAAATTTGGCTAACGTGGCTGCACCACAGCGCACGGCTACTAGGCATGGCTGCACCACAGCACACAAAGTTGCCTAAGGCGGCTGCACCACAGCGCACATCAGCCTAGCGTGTCTGCACTACAGCACACATATTTGCCTAACGTGGCTGCACTGCAGCGCACGTCTGCTAGGCGTGGCTGCACCACAGCACACAAAGTTGCCTAATGCGGCTACATCACAGCGCATATCAGCCTAGCATGTCTGCAGCACAATGCACATATTTGCCTAACGTGGCTACACCACAGCGCACATCTGCTTTGCGTGGCCGCATCACAATGCACAACGATGCCCAACATAGCTAAACCACAACGCATAGGGCTGCACAACATGGCTGCACCACAGCACACAACGATGCCCAAGATAGCTGCACCACAACGCACAAGTATACTTAGCATGGCTGCACCGCATCGCACAATGATGCTCAACATAACTGCACCACGTGGTTGCACCAAAGCGCACATGGCCGCCTTGGGTGGCTACTCTACCGCACAAAAGGTGCACAAGATGGGACCAACGTGCCTTCGGACGATTTTCTCGTGTGCAATGGTTTTGTTATGCACGCACACTGCCCACACGCATGCACCATGTGCAGCGCTTGGGTGCCCATCTGTGCCACCCAACCAAGGTAGCCACCCCCTCCCTCAAGGTAGCTCTTATGCTTTTTGGACTTTTCCAGAAGGAGACATGACCCCCCCCCCCCCCCGAAAAGTCATACTGGGCTATTTCTTGAGGTACAAACATCATATGGTTATAAAAATTGGTAGGAAATTAGAGAAAATTCGAAGGAACATTTTAAAAAATTTCATTAATTTCTCATTTATATATATTTTTTATCAATGTTTTATTATTAAAAAATCAATAAATTCAAAAAATCGTGAAAAATCCATCGTGTTGAATTTTTTTACAAAACCAATTTCAAATGGCTTAGCTAAATGCATAGAATGTCTTGGCAAGAGATTGGATCACTTCAACTTTGTTTACTATTTTTTATAATTTTTTTTTTAGAAGATCATAAAAAATTCATCGATAAGTCATATTGGTCTGTTTCTTGAGCTACAAACATCACATGGTTATGAAAATTGGTAGGAAATTAGGGAAAATTGAAAGGAACATTTAAAAAAAATATATCATTAATTTATCATTTATATTTATTTTTTTATTAAATTTCATGTATAAAAAATTTAAAAAACTAGTGAAAAATCCATTTTGTTGAATTTTTTCACAAAACCAACTTCAGATGGCTTAGATAAATGCATAGAATGTCTTGCCAAGAGATTGGGTTACTTAAACTTCGTTTACTATTTTTTATAATTATTTATTGAAACGAGCATAAAGAATTCATCGATATTAATAATGCACCTTTCAAGTCCCTAAAATTTACAAATATACACACTATGTCCATCAAGTAAATGATTAAAAGCATTTTCCAAACCAATGGGATGTTTTGCACGAAGGGAATATAGGATCCGTATTACATTGTGCGGGCATGGCCACGCCAGCACGCACATGTGTGCATCATGAGCCAGCCCAAAGGCTCAATAAAGGCATGGGTGGGCAGTAACATAACCTCATTTGCATACGAGGCATTGTAAATTGTGTGACTGCAGTGCCGACCATGCTGAGGCAGTGCAGCCATGTTGGGCAATCTCGTGCAAGGCAGTGCAACCATGCTGGGCAACGACGTGCGAGGCAGTCAGCCATGCTGGGCAACGACGTGTGAGGCAGTCAGCCATGCTGGGCAACGATGTGCGGGGTAGTGGGCCATTCTGGGCAACCTTGTGCGAGGCAGTGTGCCATGCCGGGCAGTGTGCCATGCTAGGCAGAGATGTGCGGGGTAGTGGGCCATGCTGGGCAGCCTTGTGCGAGGCAGTGTGCCATGCTGGGCAACGATGTGCGGGGCAGTGGGACATGCTGGGCAGCCTTGTGTGAGGCAGTGTGCCATGCTGGGCAGCCTTATGCCAGGCAATGCGCCGTCTTGGGCAGCCTTATGCGGGCGATGCGCCATGCTAGGCAGCCTTGTGTGGGCGGTGGGCACATCTTGGGCAACAATATGTGGGGCGATGGGCCATGGTAGAGCAACCTTGTGCGGCAATGTGCCAAGTTGGGCAGCGATGTGCGGGCGATGGACCTGTGGGGCGCCCTTGTGCGGGCGATGCGCCATGTTAGGCAGCCTTGTGCGGGCGATGGGCAATCTTTGAGCAACGATGTGCGGGCGGTGGGCCATGGTAGGTAGCCTTATGCGAAGCGGTGTGCCATCTTTGGGCAGCCTTGTGCGAGAGCGAGTGTGTCATCTCGGGCAGCGATGTGCCGGCAATGGACCATGCTGGGCAGCCTTGTGCGAGGCAGTGCGCCATGCTGGGCAGCCTTATATGGGGCAGTGCGCCATGCTAGGCAGCGTTGTACGGGGCGGTGGTCAATACTGGGCAACAATATGCCGGGCAGTGGGCCATGGTAGGTAGCCTTGTGCGAGGCAGTGTGCCATTCTGGGTAGTGATGTGCGGGGCAGTGGACCCTACTGGGCAGCCTTGTGCAGGGCAGTGGGCAATGCTGGGCAACGATGTGCGGGGCAGTGGGCCATGGTAGGCAGCCTTGTGCCAAGCAGTGTGCCATGCTGGGCAGCCTTGTGCGAGGCAGTGTGTCATGTTAGGCAGTGATGTGCGGGGCAGTGGACCATGCTAGGCAGCCTTGTGCGAGGCAGTGCGCCATGCTCGGCAGCCTTGTGCCAGGCAGTACGCCATGCTGGGTAGCCTTATGCGGGATAGTGCGCCATGCTGGGCAGCCTTGTGCGGGGTAGTGGGCAATGCTAGGCAATGATGTGCGGGGCAGTGGGGCATGGTAGGCAGCCTTGTATGAGGCAGTGTGCCATGCTGGGCAGCGATGTGCAAGTGTCGTTCAGATGGAACCTTTCCCCTCTTCGGCCTTCAAAGTTTTCATTTGAATATTTGCTACTACCATCGTACAAAGTTGCCTAACGCGGCTGCACCACAACGCACATCAGCCTAGCGTGTCTGCACCACAGCACACATATTTGCCTAACGTGGCTGCACCACAGCGCACATCTGCTAGGTGTGGCTGCACCACCGCGCACAAATTTGGCTAACGTGGCTGCACCACAGCGCACGTCTGCTAGGCGTGGCTGTACCACAGCGCACAAAGTTGCCTAACGCGGCTGCACCACAGCGCACATCAGCCTAGCGTGTCTGCACCACAACGCACATATTTGCCTAACGTGGCTGCACCACATCACACGTCTGCTAGGCGTGGCTGCACCACAACGCACAAAGTTGCCTAACGCGGCTGCAATACAGCGCACATCAGCCTCGCGTGTCTGCACCACAGCGCACATATTTGCTTAGCATGGCCGCATCACAGTGTACAACGATGCCAAACATAGCTAAACCACAACGCATAGGGCTGCACAACATGGCTGCACCACAGCACACAACGATGCCCAACATAGCTGCACCACAACGCACAAGTATACTTAGCATGGCTGCACCGCATCGGACAATGATGCTCAACATAGCTGCACCATAGCACATAAGGCTGCACCACGTGGCTGCACCATAGCGCACATGGCCACCATGGGTGGCTACTCTACCGCACAAAAGGTGCACAAGATGGGACCAACGTGCCTTCGGACGGTTTTGTCGTGTGCAATGGTTTTATTATGCACGCACACTGCCCACACACATGCACCATGTGCAACGCTTGGGGGCCCATCTGTGCCACCCAACCAAGGTAGCCACCCCCTCCCTCAAGGTAGCTCTTATGCTTTTTGCACTTTTCCAGAAGGAGACATGACCCCCCCGAAAAGTCAAACTGGGCTATTTCTTGAGCTACAAACATCTTATGGTTATGAAAATTGGTAGGAAATTAGAGAAAATTCAAAGGAATATTTTTAAAAAAATTTCATTAATATCTCATTTATATATTTTTTTATTATTAATTTTTTAGTATTAAACAATCAATAAATTCAAAAAA